>NC_068443.1:26392403-26696986 GCF_023373465.1 Oncorhynchus keta | reverse complement strand
TTGTCAAATTGGAAATAAAGTAGTTATCCTTGAGATATACATTCAAAACTTTTACAAATGTCCTGACCTGAATGCACAGCTGGACTAGACAGATGGTTCACCTAGCAGAAGTAAAAGTAGTACAGATGATGGATGTTACAGTACATGTTTGCCAAGTATCTCAACTCCACAATGATTTCATCCAAGGAGTTGAGCACAAACTAGAGTTTTTTTTAAATGAACCTCCTACTCCTTCGAGTCGCTATGCAATTGGTACTTAAAAAATGAAAAAATGAAAATAGTTAAACAACTTACGGTGTACCTATGTTTTTCCTCTGTTGCTGCGTGCCTTTCTTTGTTTGCTGAAATCCATACTTTTTAAAAATAATATGTTAATAAAAAACAACCCTAGACTGTTTGTGCTACTGTACAGCAGACCTGCTTCGACATTCACAGAAGGGCATGTTGATCCATTTCAGCTTCTTGCTTTCTATTTCCCTGTCTCTGTCCCTGCCGTGCCGTTGTCTGATTACAATTACTCTATGGTCTAGGAATTTTCCAAATAAAATGTACTCACTCATGATAACACACACGACTAACTATTTTAAATGACTGATCATGCATGGTATTGCTTTCGATGTATTTCATTAGAGCAGAGAGCTGTGGATTTAAAAGCAGACAGGTATCTAAATCAGATGGTTATTAGGATTATATATATATATATATGAATACATTTTTAACATCAAATTGGATTGTAAAGAAGGTAAAATATGTTTCATTTTAAGACCATCCACATGTCGATTTATCAGACTTAGCTAACATATGTATTTAGGTGCATGATTAATATGGTAGTATAACAACAACTGAGAGTAACCATCTTGATATCAATCCAAGGCAGCTGCATTCCCCTGACCAATGTAGACATATTCATATTGAATCCCTGATGCATGAATAATAGCTTCAGATGTGGATGAGATTTGTTGTATCAGACATCTAATATAAATTGACATCCATAAACAATGAACTGAAATCTGTATTTCTCTCCGTTGTAGTCTTTGGTATGCTCATACAGTAGCACAAACAATGCACTTTTTATAGCCTCTCTACTTAGAATGGTCTTCAATTCATTTATCAGGGGTGCCGCAAAGTAATGGCTTTGAGATAATAGTATTACAAAATGCAGATTTGGATAGCAGTAATAGGACATTTAATTTGTTTATTTATTTTTTACTTCAAGTCATCATTTCATAAAGAACTATGAAATATATGAGAAAATTCAAAGGTGCGGGATTAAAATGACTATTTCTTCTATATCTATATATTACAAAGAAGGTCAGGGAGAAATTGTCTAGAGTACACAAACCTCTGTGAGTCCCTGATACTGAGAGAGAAGACATTTAATAGCTAGAGAAAGTGGAGAATTCTTTGTAAGAGGAAGGTTACACATCGAAGGGGACAGAGTAATAGGAATACACTGACGGAGGCCAGTGACTAAGTTCCCATGTCCATTTACAAGAAATATCTTTGAAAAGGTGTCGGAGCAAATTCACTATTTAGAACCCTCTGAGTGCCTGATGCTGAGAAAGAAAATGTTTTGTAGTTGAATGAAGAGGATAATTCTTTGTAAGACGAAGGTTACATATCGAAGGGGAAAGAACGACACAGAGTATATCAGGAGGCCTGTGGTCAAAGTTCCCATGTACCCAGATGGTCCTTTAAACCCTCATGATATCACTATTACTGTTGAGTGCTATCACGTCTTTCATTGATTATTATCAGTCAATTACTTTAGGAACTTTTGGGCTATTTAGGTGTCGACCACAAATGAGTTTACAATTACAACGATTTAACTTAAAGCTGACCCAATTAATGTTAATTGGTTGGGCATCACAAATTGATTACTTCAAGGATATATTTTGAATTGACTTCCTAAATCCTACAGGGAAACATGAGGGGCCACCCTTGCTTGTCAATAGACATGATCATATTTCAAATCACTGGTGTTCCTGATAAATACATTTCTTTTAATAGTCTTCAATAAATCTGTCAAAGTCTGAACATCTGTTCCACCATGTCTGGGCCAAGTTGGGCTGCCAGTCCTCATTTAATACAACATACCGCTCATGAATCCTGTCACAGAAAAATATGAACTCACAAGCACACATCTTGTCATTATTGGGCCCAACAAGTTATCTATCCTTGTTATGGGGTTAACCTTTTGTCCTGTGATGGAATTAATGGCTTCCTGTAACAGAACAAGGACACAGTGCCTCTGACTCGGTCACGGCTTTGTTTGACACAATGAAAAGGAAATTGAATCATTCACAAGAAACCTGTCCCAATTCAAGGATTAAGGGGGTTTATTCATTCATTGGGGAATGGATTTGGCAACTCAAATAATTGGAATGTGTACAGGCATCTGTGGGGGGAGGTCCAAACCACATGGTGATCTGGGTAGTCTGATTCTGAAACAGATCAGAAATAGATCTTAAATGTGTGTATTTGGAGTGGAATTGTCCATTCGAATTGATATTGTGATATCTTATTATTATTAAACTATACACTGACCTTAATCCCTTCCCCTACTGCACTCTAAGGCTTATCTGGTGCCTATGTCCATGGGCAGAGGCTAGCTCAGCATTTACACTGAGCCTGCCCAGAACACACAGTTGGGTCCATCATTACCTGTAAAGCTGGATTTGAAGGGAATTGAGAGAAATAATCCAGATAAGAATATGTTTTAAGATTATTCAAAAAGGACAATGTTGCAACTTTGGGATTAGAATAGAAAAATACAACAAAAACAAACAGGCAAGAAATACTGGCTTGAATGAACACACAATCATTTGAAAATATGATAAAATACAAGATCTGAATATCACGTGCAAAGTGACAAAAGTTTATATTTTCATATTTGATATGGACCATATTATGTACCATAACTAACTATACAATAAGTATAGTACATGAACAAATGCAAATTTCTCAGACAAGGCTAAGAAATGAAAGAATAACATGGAAGTATAAACCTGAAGGGACGGCACTCCTTAATGTTCCCTTGTTGTGAGAACAATGTAGCTATTGTTATAGTGAGATGTTTGAGACTAGCAATAGAGCTAAGCATCTACATGTTTTTGGTGAGCTATCTGATACTCCCAATTTGAGTTGACATCTCAGTTGACACCTGCATGAGTTATCCTCATTGTTTTCATGAAGTTCCAGAGACACTTACAAAGAAATGGAATGGCGTTTCAAGGTATTGTATTGTGCGACATAAATACAAAATACTAGACATCTGTTATTTCCGAGCTTTCCTAACATTGCGGAAACTTGCCCTTGGAATTCCCCCCAAAAACGTCACAATCGACAGATTAGGTATGAGTATTGTTCATACAACTTCTCAAATCTAATCCAATCAAATGTTATTGGTCACATACACGTAATTAGCAGATGTTATTGCGGGTGTAGTGAAATGCTTGTGCTTCTAGCTCCGACAGTGCAGTAATATCTAACAGATTACACAACATTTACTCAATACACACAAATCTAAGTAGGAATGAATTAAGACTATACACATATGGACGAGCGTTGTCAGAGCGGAACTGACTAAAATACAGTAGAATAGTATGGAAAACAGATTATACATATGCGATGAGTAATGTAAGATATGTAAACATTATTAAGAATGAAATACCATGGAATAGTATAGAAAACAGTATGTACATATGAGATGAGAATGCTAGATTTGTAAAAAATGAAGTGATTAAGATAGCATAGAATAGTGTAGAATACAGTGTATACATACAGTTCAAGTCTGAAGTTTACATACACTGTGGTTGGAGTCATTAAAACTCGTTTGACAACCCCTCCACAAAATTCTTGTTAAACAAATAATATGGTTTGGCAAGT
Source organism: Oncorhynchus keta (assembly GCF_023373465.1). Lineage (NCBI taxonomy): Eukaryota > Metazoa > Chordata > Actinopteri > Salmoniformes > Salmonidae > Oncorhynchus > Oncorhynchus keta. The sequence continues at coordinate 26,693,098 of NC_068443.1, read as the reverse complement.
CGGTTAGGACATGTACTTTGTGCATGACACAAGTATTTTTTTCCAACAATTGTTTACAGACAGATTATTTCACTTCTAACTCACTGTATCACAATTCCAGTATGTCAGAAGTTTACATACACGAAGTTGACTGTGCCTTTAAACAGCTTGGAAAATTCCAGAAAATGATGTCATGGCTTTAGAAGCTTCTAATTTACATAATTTGAGTCAATTGGAGGTGTACCTGTGGATAAATTTCAAGGCCTACCTTCAAACGCAGTGCCTCTTTGCATGAAATCATGGGGAAATCAAAAGAAATCAGCCAAGACCTCAGAAAGACAATTGGAGACCTCCACAAGTCTGGTTCATCCTTGGGACCAATTTCCAAACGCCTGAGGGTACCACGTTCATTTGTACAAACAATAGTACGCAAGTATAAACACCATGGGACCAGCAGCCATCATATCACTCAGGAAGGAGACGCGTTCTGTCTCCTAGAGATTAACATACTTTGGTGCGAAAAGTGCATATCAATCCCAGAACAACAGCAAAGGACCTTGTGAAGATGCTGGAGGAAACGGAAACATAATGACCATTGTTATGTTTGGAGTAAAAAGGGGGAGGCTTGCAAGCTGAAGAACACCATCCCAACTGTGAAGCACGGGGGTGGCAGCATCATGTTGTGGGGGTGCTTTGCTGCAGGAGGGCCTGGTGCACTTCACAAAATAGATGACATCATGAGGGAGGAAAATTATGTGGATATATTGAAGCAACATCTCAAGACATCAGTCAGGAAGTTAAAGCTTGGTTGCTAAGGGGTCTTCCAAATGGACAATGACCCCAAGCATACTTCCAAAGTTGTGGCAAAATGGCTTAAGGATGACAAAGTCAAGGTATTGGAGTGGCCATCACAATGCCCTGACCTCAATCCTACAGAAGATTTGTGGGCAGAACTGAAAAAGCGTGTGCGAGCAAGGAGGACTACAAACCTGACTCAGTTACACCAGCTCTGTCAGGAGGAATGGGCCAAAATACCCCCAACTTATTGTGGGAAGCTTGTGGAAGGCTACCCGAAACGTTTGACCCAAGTTAAACAATTTAAAGGCAATGCTACCAAATATTAATTGAGTGTATGTAAACGTCTGAACCACAGGGAATGTGATGAAAGAAATAAAAGCTGAAATAAATCATTCTCTCTACTATTATTCTGACAATTTACATTCTTCAAATTAAGTGGTGATCCTAACTGACCTAAGTCAGGGCATTTTTACTAAGATTAAATGTCAGGAATTGTGAAAAGCTGAGTTGAAATGTATTTGGCTAAATTGTATGCAAACTTCCGACTTCAACTGTATGAGATGAGTAATGCAAGATATGTAAACATCATTAGGTGACTGAGATATCGTACAATAGTATAGAACACAGTATATACATATGAGATAAGTAATGCCAGATATGTAAACATTATTAAAGTGACTACTTTTCCATTCCTTAAAGTGGCCAGTGATTTGTAGTCTATGCCTATTGGCAGCAGCCTCTATTGTGCTAGTGATGGCTGTTTAACAGTCTGATGGCCTTGAGATAGAAGCTGTTTTTCAGTCTCTCGGTCCCAGCTTTGATGCACCTGTACTGACCTCGCCTTCTGGATGATAGTGGGGTGAACAGGCAGTGGCTCGGGTGGTTGATGTCCTTGATGATCTTTTTGGCCTTCCTGTGACATTGGGTGCTGTAGGTGTCCTGGAGGGTGGGTAGTTTGCACCCGGTAATGCGTTGTGCAGACCGTACCACCCTCTGGAGAGTCTTGCGGGTGCTGTAGTTGCCGTACCAGGTGGTGATACATCCCAACAGGATGCTTTCAATTGTGCATTTGTAAAAGTTTGAGAGGGTTTTAGGTGACGAGCCACATTTCTTCAGCCTTTTTGAGGTTGAAGAGGCTCTGTTGCACAACTTCTCAAGGATGTTTTTTAAAGGTTGGAAAGGTTGTATATCCTGTTAAAGAAAATATATCAGGAGAGGCAACCACATTGTCCACAAGCTTTTTTGTAATCTCAGAGAAAGAGATAGAGATACACACAGAGAGAGAAAGAAAGAGGGAGGTGGGGAGAGAAAGGACGAGAACGAGAACGAGAGTGAGAGAGAAAGAGAAAGAGAGAGAGAGAGAGAGAGAGAGAGAGAGAGAGAGAGAGAGAGAGAGAGAGAGAGAGAGAGAGAGAGAGAGAGAGAGAGAGAGAGAGAAAGAGAGAATGAACCAGGGTGAAGGAGTGCACTGCGTTGCTTACACATCATCCTCTTCGGAAGGACATCACTCTCAGTTACCAAAAGTTTAATTTAGTTGGATGTGTATGAGTGCAGTGATCGGTGAGGCATAGCCAGATGAAACATGGGGAGCAGTGACTGGTTACAGAGGTCATTAACGTCTCCAAATGCTTCGTGACCGGAAGAAAAGCTCAAACCCCTCTCTACACCCCAACATCACCTTCAACAGAGTTCCAGGGGATTTACTCTCGCTTTTCTAGTAAATCATAATGAATCCCTACTGATATGAAAATGGGAGCTGTTTTCTGGTTTGGAGAGATGGGAAGGGTAGGTTTCTGTAAATGATTAATGTTGACCTCTTTTACTACCCAACTCTATAGGTTCTTATTCTCAGTATACAAGACCGCCCACTTTTTCAGAATAAATCAGACTACCATTAATGCAATGTGAAGATGAGGAGGCTGTTAGTGTTATAACACAGGAAGAATGTCCTGTCAGCTCTATGCCATGTGCAGCTAAATGTCTGTTTTGTAGACAGAAAATGTGGAAATGTGCTGTCTCATTTGCAATCATGTAGACATTGCAAAGGTCAAGCAGCCTCAAATTAAATCAAAGTTTATTGGCGGCGTACACAGATTTGCAGATGTTATTGTTTCTAGCTCCATTAGTGCAATAATATTATAATAATATCTAACAATAACAATTCACATATAATCCCCTTAAAACATCAGAGTGAGCAATAACAGACTCGGGGAATAGAAATATGTATACACTGAGTGAACAAAACATTAGGAACACCCCCCATTGTCTTGCCCACTCACCCTGGTGGAATTAAGTGACCTCAATAGCTTTCACCTGGATTCACCTGGTCAGTCTATGTCTTGGAATGAGCAGGAGTTCTTAATGTTTTGTGCACTCAGTATATATATGTGTATAGACAGTGTGGACAGTAAAGGAATAGAAAAGGTGTGTACAGCAGTAGGAATATAAGATGAGCGATGACTAGAATACAGTATATACATATGAATTGGGTAAAACAGTGTGTAAACATTATGTGACCAGTGTTCAATTACTATTTATATAGGGCAGCAGTCTCTAAGGTGCTGGTTCAGGGCAGGGTATCGGGTGTAGCCTGGCTATTGATGACTGTTTAACAGTCTGATGGCCTAGAGATAGAAGCTGTTAATCAGTCTCTCGGACTCAGCTTTGGTGAACCGGCACACCTTCCAAATAATAGCGGGGTTAACAGGCCGTGGCTCGGTTGGCTAAAGTCCTTGATGATCTTCTTGGCCTTCCTGTGACACCAGGTGCTGTAGATGTCCTGGGGGCAGACAGTGTCATATCAATCAAATTAAATTAAATTGTATTTGTCACATGGTTTGTAAGCAACAGGTGTAGACTAACAGTAAAATGCTTACTTACAGGCCCTTCCCAAAAATGCAGAGACAAATTGAAAAATAATAGATAGATAACCACAAGGAATAAATACACAATGAGCAACGATAACCTGGCTATACAGTACACACAGGGTACAGTACCGAGTCAATGTGCAGTGGTACAAGGTAATTCAGGTAGATACAGTACACACAGGGTACAGTACCGAGTCAATGTGCAGTGGTACAAGGTAATTCAGGTAGATACAGTACATTCCGCTTGACTTTTTCCACATTTAGTTATATTACAACCTTATTCTAAAATGGATTTAAAAAAATAATCTCATCAATCCACACACAATACCCCATAATGACAAAGCATAAACAGGTTTTTAGAAATTTGTGCAAATGTATTACAAATATAAAACAGAAGTACATCATTTACATTTGAATTCAGACCCATTGCTAGGAGACTTTGAAATTGAGCTCAGGTGCATCCTCAGCTCAGGTGCATCCTGTTTCCATTGATCATCCATCTGCGGTAAATTCAATTGATTGGACATGATTTGGAAAGGCACACACCTGTCTACGTAAGGTCCCACAGTTGACAGTGCTTGTCAGAGCAAAAAACACATTTGGAACCACAAGACACTTCCTAGAGCTGGCCACACTTCAAAACTGAGCAATTGGGGGAGAAGGGAGGTGACCAAGAACCCGATGATCACTCTGACAGAACTCCAGAGTTCCTCTGTGGAGATGGAAGAACCTTCCAGAAGGACAACCATCTCTGCCGCACTCCACCAATCAGGCCTTTATGATATAGTTGCAGAATTGAAGCCACTCCTCAATGAAAGCCACACGACAGCCCACTTGGAGTTTTCCAAAAGGCACCTAAAGGACTCTCAGACCATGAGAAACAATATTTTCTGGTCCGATGAAACCAAGATTGAACTCTTCGGCCTGAATGCTAAGCATCAAGTCTGAAGGAAATCTGGCACCATCCCTACGGTGATGCATGGGGGTGGCATCACCATGCTGTACAGAGAGATAATTGATGAAAACTTGCTCTAGAGGGCTCACGACCTCATACTGGGGTGAAGGTTCACCTTCCAACATTACATCGACATCTAACACTCAGCCAAGACAATGTAGGAGTGGCTTCGGGACAGTCTCTGAATGTCCTTGAGAGGCCCAGCCAGAGCCCGGACTTGAACCTGATCTAACATCTCTGGAGAGACATGAAAATAGCTGTGCAGCAATACTCCCCATCCAACCTGACAGAGCTTGAGAGGATCTGCAGAGAAGAATGGGAGAAACTCCCCAAATACAGGTGTGCCAAGCTTGCAGCTTCATACCCAAGAAGACTTGAGGCTGTAATCGCTACCAAAGGTGCATCAACAAAGGTACTGAGTAAAGGGTCTGAATATTTACGTAAATGTGATATTTAAGTTTTTTAAATTCATTTGCAAAAATGTCTTAAACCTTTTTATTTTGTCATTATTGTAACAGATCTCGTCCTCCTCTTCTGAGGAGGAGTAGCGAGAAGGATCGGAGGACCAATGCGCAGCGTGGTAAGTGTCCGTAATGTTTAATCAAACACAACAGAACACTGGAACAAAACAATGAACGTGAATAAACGAAACAGTCCCGTGTGGTAACAAACACTGACACGGAAGACAAACACCCACAACTCAAAAGTGAAACCAGGCTACCTAATTATGATTCTCAATCTGGGACAACGATTGACAGCTGCCTCTGATTGAGAACCATACCAGGCCAAACACAGCAATCCCAAATCATAGAAAAACGAACATAGACAACCCACCCAACTCACGCCCTGACCATACTAAAACAAAGACATAACAAAAGAACTAAGGTCAGAACGTGACAATTATGTGGTATTGTGTGTAGATTGATGGGGGGGAAACAATTGAATACATTTTAGAATAAGGCTGTAACGTATCAAAATATGGAAAAAGTCAAGGGGTTTGAATACTTACAAATAGGTAAGGGTAAAGTGACTAGGCAACAGGATAGATATTAAGCAGTAGCAGCAGCATATGTGATGAGTCAAAAGAGTTACTACAAAGGGAAGTTAATGCAGATAGCCTGGGTAGCTATTTGGTTAAATATTTAGCAGTCTTATGTCTCAACGGTAGAAGCTGTTCATAGTCTTGTTGGTTCCAGACTTGGTGCACTGGTACCGCTTGCCTGCAGTAAAAGAGAGAACAGTCTATGGCTTGGAGAGCTCTGCGGTGGCGGGCGACGCAGTTGCCATACCAGGCAGCGATACAGTCCGACAGAATACTCTAGAATTTCTTCAGCCTCTTTCTTCACCACGTTGTCGGTATGGAGGGGCCACTTCAGGTCCTTAGTGATGTGCACGCTGAGGAACTTGGAAGATTTTGACCCTCTCCACTGTGGCTCGGTTGATGTGGATGGAGACATGCTCTTTCTGCTGTCTCCTGTAGTCAACAATCAGCTGTTGTTGAAGTTGAGGGAGAGTGCCAGGCCTACCACTGTTGTGTCGTCTGCAAACTTGATGATTGAGTTGGAGACCTGCGTAGCCACACAGTCATGGGTGAACAGAGAGTACAGGAGGGAGCTGAGCACGCACCCCTATGGGGAAAGGTATTGCTGCCTACCTTCATTACCTGGGGTCGGCCCGTCAGGAAGTCTAGGACCCAATTTGGGAGGGGATCCAGGGCCCTGAATGTGATGAATTTGGAGGGCACTATGGTTTGGAGGCTGAGCTGTAGTTGATGAACATCATGCTCACATAGATATTCCTCTTGTCCAGGTAGGATGGGCAGTGGGCAGTGCAATGGCAATTGCGTCATCCATTGATCTGTTGGGGTGGTATGCAAAATTGTAGTGGGTTTAGCGTTTTGGTTAAGGTGGAGGTGGAGGTGATATGATCCTTAAATGGCCTCTAAACAAAAGAGTGAGTGATGCGGGGCGATTGTAATTTAGTTCAGTGACCTTCGCTTTCTTGGGTACAGGAACAATGGTGGACATGTAGAAGTAAGTGGGGACAACAGACTGGGATAGGGAGAGATAGAATATGTCCGTAAACACCGTAAACACGTAAGCCAGATGCTCTGAGTATGTGGCTTGGATGCCTTGCGAGCGTTAACACGCTTGAATGTCTTACAACGGTGCAGAGATTGGGAGCATACAGTCCTAGTGAGCAGCGGGGGCCCATGTCGGCAGCCCACGTCGGCTGCTTGGTGTTGTTTTCCTCGAAGCGTGCGAAGAAGGTTTAGATTGTCCGGGAGTGAGGCCAGGGCACTACAGTGTGAACATTTTACTCATATTGTGTGCTCACTGAAAAGTCAACTATGAGCAAGTGCGAGTTGTGATATACAGTATATCATATACAGTACCAGTCAAAAGTTTGGAAACTCACACTCATTCAAGGGTTTTGCTTTATTTTCTACTATGTTCTACACTGTAGAAGAATAGTGAAGAGCTCAAAACTATGAAATCACACATATGGAATTAACCTAAAAAGTGTTAAACAAATATATTTTACATTTTAGATTCTTCAAAGTAGCCACCCTTTGCCTTGATGACAGCTTTGCACACTCTTGGAATTCTCTCAACCAGCTTCATAAGGAATGCTTTTCCAACAGTCTTGAAGGATTTCCCACATATGCTGAGCATTTGTTGGCTGCTTTTCCTTTACTCTGCGGTCCAACTCATCCCAAACCATCTAAATTTGGTTGAGGGTGGGTGATTGTGGAGGCCAGGTCATCTGATGCAGCACTTCCTCTCTCTATCTCCTTCTTGGTCAAATAGCCCTTGCACAGCCTGGAGCTGTATTTTGGGTCATTGTCCTGTTGAAAAACAAATGATAGTCCCACTAAGCGCACACCAGATGGGATGGTGTATCACTGCAGACTGCTGTGGTAGCCATGCTGGTTAAGTGTGCCTTAAATTCAAAATAAATCATGGACAGTGTCACCAGCAAAGCACCCGACACCATCACACCTCCGACACACTTCATTGTGGGAACCACACATGCGGAGATCATACGTTAATAACCTACTCTGCATCACACAAAGACACGGCAGTTGGAACCAAAAATCTCAAATTTGGACTCATCAGACCAAAGGACAGATTTCCACCAGTCTAATGTCAATTGCTTGTGTTTCTTGGCCCAAGCTAGTCTCTTCTTATTGATGTCCTTTAGTAGTGGTTTCTTTGCAGCAATTCGACCACGAAGGCCTGATTCATGCAGTCTCCTCTGAACAGTTGACGTTGAGATGTGTCTGTTACTTGAACTCTGTGAAGCATTTATTTGGGATGCAATCTGAGGTGCAGTTAACTCTAATGAACTTGTCCTCTGCAGTAGATGTAACTCCCAGTCTTCCTTTCCTGTGGCGGTCCTTGTGAGAGCCAGTTCCATCATAGCACTTGATGGTTTTTGAGACTGCACTTGAAGAATCTTTCAAAGTTATTGAAATTTTCTCGATTGACTGACCTTATGTCTTAAAATAATGATGCACTGTCATTTCTCTTTGTTTATTTGAGCTGTTCTTGCCATAATATGGACTTGGTCTTTTATCAAATAGGGCTATCTTCTGTATGCCACCCCTATCTTATCACAACACAACTGACCTTAATGGAGTCGACAGAAGGCTGCTGTATTTCTAGCTCTTAAGAAATGGTGCAGAATTTTGTTATTGTTTTTTCTCACGTTATTAGTCCAGAAAATGTTTTGTGTTATTACATACAGCCGGGAAGAACTATTGGATATCAGAGCTGCGGTAACTCACCAACACTACCAGCATTACGACCAGGAATACGACTTTCCCAAAACGGATCCTTTATTCGGTCCCCCAAGGGCAGTGGAACTGATTCACGAGGCCGACCAAACAATGCCGGCTGAGGAGAGATACTATAATTCAAACAACACATTGACTGTAGTACTCAATCTGCTAAAACACTCGACCACTGCTACTCCAACTTCCGGGATGCCTACAAGGCCCTCCCTTGCCCTCCTTTTAGCAAATCTGATCACAACTCCATTTTGCTCCTCATTTGCCACAGGCAGAAACTCAAACAGGAAGTACCTGTGCTAAGGACTATTCAACGCTGGTCTAACCAATCGGAATCTATGATTCAAGATTGTTTTGATCACATGGACTGGGAATTGTTCCCGGTAGCTTCCGAGAATAATATTGACGCATATACACATACGGTGATTGAGTTTATCAGGAAGTGTATAGGATATGTTGTACCCACTGTGACTATTAAATCCTACGCAAACCAGACACCGTGGATAGATGGAAGCATTCACTCAAAACTGTAAGCACGAACCATCACATTTAACCATGGCAAGGTGACTGGGAATATGGTTGAATACTAACAGTGTAGTTATTCCCTCCATAAGGCAATAAAACAAGCTAATACGAGACGTATGTTTTATTTATTTTTTATTTCACCTTTATTTAACCAGGTAGGCTAGTTGAGAACAAGTTCTCATTTGCAACTGCGACCTGGCCAAGATAAAGCATAGCAGTGTGAACAGACAACACAGAGTTACACATGGAGTAAACAATTAACAAGTCAATAACACAGTTGAAAAAAATGGGCAGTCTATATACAATGTGTGCAAAAGGCATGAGGAGGTATGTGGCAGGGACTACAGACAATCGCAGACTACAAAAGGAAAACCAGCCACGTCGCTGAGACCGACGTCTTGCTTCCGGACAGGCTAAATACATTCTTCGCACACTTTGAGGATAACACAGTGCCACCGACGCGGCCTACTACCAAAGACTGTGGGCTCTCCTTCTCTGTGGCCGATGTAAGTAAAACATTTAAACATGTTAACCCTAGAAAGGCTGCCGTTCCAGACGCAATCCCTAGCAGCATCCTCAGAGCATGCTTAGACCAGCTGGCTGGTGTGTTTACGGGCATATTCGTTCTCTCTCTCCATCCCAGTCCGCTGTCCCCACATGCGTCAAGCTGGTTACCATTGATCCTGTACCCAATAAGGCAAAGGTAACTGAACTTAATGACTCACCCCGTTGCACTCACATCTGTCATCATGAAGTGCTTTGAGAGACTAGTCAAGGATCATATCACCTCTAGTCAGGGATCATATTTACCTTCCACCCTAGACCCACTTCCATTTGCTTACCGCCCCAATAGATCCACAGACGATGCAATCGCCATCACACTGCACACTGCCCTATCCCATCTGGATAGAGGAATACCAATGTAAGAATGCTGTTCATTGACTACAGCTCAGCATTCAACACCATAGTACCCTCCAAGCTCATCATTATGCAATTGGGTCCTGGACTTTCTGACGGGCTTCCCCCAGGTGATGAAGGTAGGAAACATACATTTACATTTACATTTAAGTCATTTAGCAGACGCTCTTATCCAGAGCGACTTACAAATTGGTGCATACACCTTATGACAACATCACCTCCACTTCGCTGATCCTCAACACTGGGGCCCCACAAGGGTACGTGCTCAGCCTCCTCCTGTACTCCCTGTTCATCCATGACTGCGTGGCCAAGCATGCCTCCAACTCAATCATCAAGTTTGCGACACATCGACACAACAGTAGTAGGCTTCATTACCAACGATGACGAGACAGCCTACAGGGAGGAGGTGAGGGCTCTGGGAGTGTAGTGCCTGGAAAACAACCTCTCACCCAACGTCAACAAAACAAGGGAGATGGTGGACTTCAGGAAACAGCAGAGGGAGCATCCACTATCCACATCGACGGGACCGCAGTGGAGAAGGTGGAACGCTTCAAGTTCCTCGGCGTACATATCACTGACAAACTGAATTGGTCCACCCACCCATACACACAGCATGGTGAAGAAGTCGCAACAGCGCCTCTTCAACCTCAGGAGGCTGAATAAATGTGTCTCTCAAACTTTTTCAGATGCACAATTGCGAGCATCCTGTCGGGCTGTATCACCACCTGGTACGGCAACTCCGCCGACCACAACCGTAGATCTCTCCAGAGGGTGGTGCGATCTTCCCACCACATCACAGGGGGCAAACGACCTGCCCCTGAGGACATCTACAGCACCCGATGTCACAGGAAGGCCAAAAAGATCATCAAGGACAACAACCACCCGAGCCACCTCCTGTTCAACCCACTATCATCCAGAAGGTGTGGTCAGTACAGGTGCATCAAAGCTGGGACAGAGACTCAAACAACTTCTATCTCAAGGCCATCAGAATGTTAAATTCTGTTAAAGAGCCATCACTAGCACAATAGAGGCTGCTGCCCTATATACATAGACTTGGAATCACTGGGCACTTTAACAATGGAACACTACTAACTTTAATAATGTTTGCATATTTTAAGTTACTCATCTCATATGTACATATGGGGTGGCAGGGTAGCCTAGTGGTTAGAGCTTTGGACTAGTAACCGGAAGGTTGCGAGTTCAAACCCCTGAGCTGACAAGGTACAAATCTGTCGTTCTGCCCCTGAAGAGGCAGTTAACCTACTGTTCCCAGGCTGGCATTGAAAATAAGAATTTGTTCTTAACTCACTTGCCTGGTTAAATAAAGGTAAAATAAAATAAAAATACTGTATTCTGCCCTATTCTACTGTATCTTAGTCTATGCCGCTTTGATATTGCTCGCCCAATATTTATATATTCTAAAATTCCATTCCTTTACTTATTTGTGTGTATTGTGAAATTGTTAGACATTACAGTTAGATATTACTGCACTGTTAGGGCTAGAAACACAAGCATTTCGCTATACCTGCAATTACATCTGCTAAACACGTGTATGTGGCAAATAAAATGGTATTTTATTTTATCGTCTCAAACACTTTAAGAAATAAAGAAATTCCACAAATGAACTTATAACAAGGCACACCTGTTAATTAAAATGCATTCCAGGTGACTACCTCATGAGGCTAGTTCAGTGACTGACAAGGCAAAGGGTGGCTACTTTGAAGAATCTCAAATATAAAATATATTTTAATTTGTTTAACACTTTTTTGTTTACTACGTGATTCCATATGTGTTATTTCATTGATGTGATGTCTTCACTATTATTCTACAATGTGGAAAATAGTGAAAATAAAGAAAACTCTTGAATGAGTACAGTAGGTGTGTCCAAACTTTTGACTGGTACTGTATGAACTTTTAGTCATTTCTTATAAAAAACACTCTTCGTGAAACAGTTTAATTGTGCTCCTAAATTTCTTTGTGTGCTCCTACATTTTTAAATGTAGAAACACGTGCTCATTGTAAACTAAATCAGAGTAGAGCCCTGGAGATGTCGGTGTCCGTTATGTTGCTAACTTCCCCTTTGTAATTGATGATTGTCTGAAGTCCTTGCCACATGCATCAGTCGACATAAAAACCTAATTCATCTGTTCAACTTTGGAGAACAAGATGGTATGGTAGGTACTATTGTCTGACAGTCTGAAATCACACAATGCATTCTACGTTTGTAAATGATTTAAAATGAAAAGTTTAGTTTTAAAGTTTTATTCTTATGTAATGTACAGGTTAATGCTTTTCTAATTTCTTTCATATCAAGGCACAAGGCGAGACCCAGATGCAGACACAGGAGGCAGATGGTTGGAGTCTTACAATCTTTATTAATCCAAAGGGGTAGGCAAGAGAATGGTCGTGGACAGGCAAAAATGTCAAAACTAGATCAGAATCCAGGAGGTACAGAGTGGCAGACCAGCTCGTGGTCGAGGCAGGCAGAATGGTCAGGCAGGCGGGTACAAAGTCCAGAGACAGGCAATGGTCAAAACCAGGACGACTAGAAAAAGGAGAATGCAAAAAGCAGGAGAACAGGCAAACCACTGGTTGACTTGGAAACATACAAGACGAACTGGCACAGAGAGACAGGAAACACAGGGATATATACACTGGGAAAAACAAGCAACACCTGGAGTGGGTGGAGAAAATAACGAGGACAGGTGAAAAAGATCAGGGTGTGACATTTCAAGGTGGTATTTTAAGAAGAAGACAGTTATGCAAGGACAGAGTAGGTTTTGTGCAGTTGCTTGAGAGATGGGAAAATGGCCATAACAGAGAAACAACCAGATACCAAGGGACACATTGTTACACTACAGATTTTGAAATCTGAAAAATAAAAAAACATTGTACAATATACTTGATCAAAACTGTACATCCACCATGAGATTCAAACCACATAATGCAATACACATTCCCCCACTATTAATTACTGGACCATTTGCACCATTTTCCCAGTAAAGCTCAGATCAAAACACACCAGGCACAAACTGATACAGATAACATCGAAGAGCCCTGGATGCATTTGATTTGGCAACCATTCTATTTACAGTCCTCCAAACCTCACAGGGCCTTGCTCTAGCAGCACCCCCAATGCATTAACGCAGTGACAATTGAGAAAGCGAGAGAGGGAAAAACAAGTTAAGTTTGATGCCAAAGCTGCAAGCACGAGTGAGGAAACAGAATGTGGTTGGTTTCTCTCTTGTTGTTCCTGGCTCAAGCGAATCATCACCTGGGAAATAACCCTGGTTACGCTAGATTTCTTCGTCGCTAGCTGTCGCTCCCCTTCTTCTCTGGTTGATAAGATATTGGAAAGTCATCGCTTCACAGGGTGTAACCGGTCAGATTGAGTCTATGGCGACCCTGGGAGGACATTAATTACAGCTCAGAAAGGGACAGCAAATATGACTAATTCTTCCATCAGTACAATGGACAAAAGGAACTGTTTTGTAAAAAATAAAGTACATCTGAAACCTTACAAAAGAACATAATTGAATAGGCCTATGCAGTACAAAACCTGCCAGCTCCATATCTCTATGTAATTATCAGATCCTCAGCAGACCAATCAGTGCCAAGCATTAGTCTCCAGTGAGTGTTATTTTCCTTTTTGATCTGGATTTCAACCAAATAACCAATCAATGGTACTAGGCTATCCCTCCCTCAACATATGGTGTCAGAATACACTTGGATCACATAGGATGCCCAATGCTGGGGTTATTGTGAAGTCACGCCACAGGCCAGGATGAAACCAGATGAAGTAGAGTACAGTAAAGACTTGAGGGCAATCAGGCCACTAATATGGGGTCTTTATTGGACAAACTTGATCATTAAAATTAAGTTGAAGTATAGAGCTATAGAAAAGAAGGCATTTTCAATTTTAGCAACTCTTTTAATTCTCTCTCGACACTAGATGCTTCCCCCTTATCTGCAATCGGTAGAAAGTTCCATCCCAGCAGGCCTCTACAGCTGATTGCAGTTGGACCATCTCCATCTTGTTACCAGAGCTGTGTACACCTACCTCCACCTTATCTAGCTATCTTTTGTGAAACACGTTGCTGTGAGAAGTTGCAATTTGAAGGAGGTCTTTGATCACATCGGAGTGAGAGAAAGAACCCAAGTTTAGCGTTAGAAGAGTATACATTAGCAGTCTACTGGCACTGAACCACAAGCACCAATCCCTTTCACCACAATCTAACAGAATAGAATGGTGAGGCCAAGAGGTTCTCTCTCTTTGGGTTCTGTTCAATCAAATGGCATTTTAGAATTGCCAATGGTAGAGGAACACCTGGGGCAAAAAGTCATACGGAAGCATTCAATTAACCTTTAAAAATGGGAATAGAGATTGTATATAAAGACTCCACACTCGAACAAACCATACTGTACATATCCACTCTTCTGTCTTCTGAAGGAGCACTTAGCTATTTGGCAGACATTCAACCACAAACAATAACATCCACCATATTGCATAATGGCCACTTGCTATTCCAACGAATACCCAGAAAATATATTACATTGTCCTTTTTGTTACATACATTATGAATGATTAATTCAGAAATGGACTGATCTTCATTATTACTACAATACAAAAATATTTAACCTCCGATATGAATTTAACTATCTCAATTCATGAAAAAACTAAACGGGCTGCAAACTTGGCAAATGGCATCGTATCTTGGGGTGATATTGTTCTGATCACATTATGCCCTCCTGATACCTCAGATTATGGTTGAAAACGATGTTATCCAGGGATTTCTAAATGGAATTAAACCATAGTGTATTAAATTGATTACAGTAACAAATGCTATAGCACATTTGCTATTCCTCTAATCTGTCTGAGTGGTGATACCTTAATCAGTGCAGATAAAGCGATGTTTTCTTCAGGCTGGGGGATCAGAGACAGAGCAGGACTGCAGTGCGACAGACATGGCATACACACTCCTCCCTCCTTCAAGTCACAATATCATATGAGCTAAGAAATCCTCTGATCTTACTCCCAGTGGTTTGCCTTTAAAACTCTACATTTTCTTAGAAAGTTCATCAGCGTTTACTACTGGAATAACCAGATTTTCTCAACTTTACAGGTTGTGAATAACATTAATTGGCACTATATGTCACATCCAAACTCAGTTCCCAGTTGTTGACATGATAGGCCTAATACTACTGTAATATTACTATGTTATATAATAGTAACACCACAATGAGGTATTGCTGCCATGGCCCCATATTTGGCATGGCCCCTCAGATCCTCAAAAACTTTTACAGGTGCACCATTGAGAGTATCCTGACTGGTTGCATCACCACCTGGTATGGCAACTGCACCGCACTCAACCGCAAGGCCCGACAGAGGGTGGTGCAATCTACCCATCACATCACCGGAGGCAAACTACCTGACTTCCAGGACACCAACAGCACCCGATGTCACAGGACGACCCAACACATCACTGGGAGCGAGCTCCCAGATATTCAGGAAATTCATAACAGGCAGTGTCTGAGAATCCCTGAATAATTGCCAAAGACTATAGTCACCCTAGCATTGGACTGTTCTCTCTGCTACCATCTGGCAGGCGGTACCGGAGCATCGGGTCTTGGACCAATAGGTTCCAAGACAGGTTATTAGACATTATACAACGGGTGGGTCTAATCCTGAATGTTGATTGGTTAAAAGTGCATTCTAGCCGGCGTCGATTCCGCAAGTTACCACAGGCTAAATCTATTATGTTAAAATGCCTATTTACTCTGTTCCATTTGACTGTGCAATCCACTGTCTCATCAGCCCAGGCAAGGAAGTTATAAACTTGCTCTCCACTATAAAAAACTTTTAGACATTGTCTCACATTTCTTTTAGACTAACATTCAGTTTTCAACAGCGGAGATTTGTATAAACCTTGTTGTCTGTCTCTCCGACATTTGCAACATTGTTTCAATAGTCAAATTCGATCTCCAACTGTCCCATAGTAATGAACATTTAGGGGTCGGGAGTTGGGATGAGAGAGAGGCAGACAATGTTTCTCAGCCATTCGAAAATCATGGATCAGCTGGCATCATTTATGGATATATACAAAGAAATGTCAATTGAAAAAAGGTAAAACGACACAGGGCAGCTAGTTTGCAGTCTTTCCAGCTTCTGGAAGTCATTGTGTTAGCTGTGTTGTTGGCTAGCTCCTCTGAACAACAGTGTCCTGACGAGAGAGCACATTTCCTATGCCAGGCAAAATCATGCCTCATTAGCTCATTGTTATAGACGTCTCCAAATAAATGTCACTAGAAAACGGTTTAAACAAATACAGCTACTGTTGTTATTCTGTCTGTACTGTTTGACGTGACTGTAAGTTAGCCATAGTGGTCTAGCCAGCAAGCAAGTGATAAGAACATTGCCAGCCAGTATGGCAATGGAACATGTAAAACGAGCGACTTGGTTGTGTCCATAGATACAGAACAAAAAGACTGAACGACTGGGTCACATCTCTCGTAACCGAACCGACAGAACGAGCGACCAACCGGCTTGGGTAGCAAACCTAGATTTGTGTCGGGACTATATCTTGTGGAAGGATGAAATAACACGAATAAATGCATCAAAATAAAGTTTTTAATGAAAATATGTCAATCATTATTTGAATGTGTTGGTAACCTGTTGTATAAAAGTGGTAATGCCCTTGAAGATGGTGTTTGAAGGATATATTGGCACAGTTTACTGGCCCTTAATTTTGTCTCGGGCCTAACAACACCCATACCAATATATCCTCCAAACACTGACTTTTTGGGCATTATCACTTAACTAGACTAATGACAGTTACAGTAGCTGCCTGCAACTAATCTATTAAATTCGTGATCAACTCTGGATATTTTTTTAAACAGCCCTAAACTGACAAAATATGTGAGGCCAATATCCCCTAACACCAAATACTATAATAGGGGCTGTCTTAACACAACATCCTGTCATATCCTATCACTTCATATAAATATCATCATTCATTTGATAGAATGATAAAGCTGTCTGTCATCTACAGTCTACACAGCCCCAAGTGCCCAAGCAGGTCTCTCATATCCAACTCTTTAACTATATTTTGGGACACTACAGAGGACATCTTCAACACAACAGCTATCTTTTGTGCTTCATTATGCTTCAGAAGTATGAACCTGTTACTCTCAAGCCTATCAAGCTGACTTTTACACAGTCCCAAAGAGCCAAGACGTGAATTTGTCACATGGCTGAAATCTTTCTTACAGATATGTTGGGACATTAACCACTAGGCCTATAAATGAAATAGATTACCTTGTATGCATCCCAAATGACACCTTATTACCAATAGAGTGGACTATAGGACACTGGTCAGAAATAGTGCACTTAAACAGTGCCATTTGGGATGCACCCCTTGTTTTTGCTTGCTAAAGTCACTACTGTATGAATCTGTTCTTGTCTTCCAGGCCCACAACTGTACGGTCTTCCTCTGAGCACAGGGACATAGAAACCCAGAGTACACAGTATAGCACATCACATCCTCCTAGAAGACTGCAGTGACACCATTTACACAGCACATACTGTAATTCCATCTTGACTAACTTCAAGAAATATAAAACGCATATTTTAGCTTCCTGTTGTTCAACAGTTAAAAAAAACATCTTTCATCACCTCCTTCTGTTCTGATATATTTAGCCAGATCAGTTATTTTAGATTCATCAAACCACTTTATCTGCATAGGCATGATCCAATTGTTCCTACCCTTACTTTTCTTACCTTATTTTTACATCTGTTAATTGTTCTAGGCAATTACGAATTTATAGAGAGGCATTGCGTTTACCGCTGCAATCTTAATCTGTTGCTGCAATAAACACTAACCGTAAACTCCATTTCATGGCTCTAAATCACACTACATTATTTATTTTTTCACTATATTTTGACAGGCATTAAACTAGTTAATGGACAGTGATTCATTACTCATCACTGCAGTGTCTCATCTAACTGTTTCTACAAATGAAATATCTCCTGTGAAATTAATTGAACGAAACGAAACATCAAATGGCAACATCTGATTCTGTGCAGCATCCCCCTTCTCGTATTCCCAGATGAGAGTACTTTAGTAAATGAAAATGGACAGTAGAACAATAGAGGCTTTGTTATTCCACTTGTGGACAAACCTTTTGTGTTTGCATCATTTTCATAGCCTTGTTTTACAATTGGATTGAATCAGGAACACAATTTCAGGCCCATGACTATACAGGGGAATTGAAATAGCAAGCCAAACAATGTTACGTGCCTCCTAAAGGAGGGAGGTGCAGGAGTCAGGAACAGGAGAGCCAGGTAGTCCCAGTGTGTCAGAGTCGTATGTATAGGTGGCAGGGAAGTCAGGCGCAGGAGAATCAAACTGAATGTAATGGAGTTATTTAATAACAATAAACGAAGCATAACTCCAACTCCAAATGTAACTATAAAACAAAGTGGGTAAGAGGACCCGTCGCGCACCAATATAAACAACACTGAATAACAAACAATCTCTGACGAATACATGAGGGGAAACAGAGGGTTAAATACACAACAGGTAATGAATGGGATTGAAACCAGGTGTGTAGGAAGACAAGACAAAACCAATGGAAAATTAAAAATGGATCAATGATGGCTAGAAGACCGGTGACGTCGACCACCGAGCACCGCCCGAACAAGGAGAGGCAACGACTTCGCACAAGAATTCATGACACAGTGGCACAATAGTTTATTGAGCAGTCCCAACTCAACTACAACATGGGACTGAAACACACCCAAACGAGGTCGGCACACACACAAGGAAATAAACGCTTCACACGGAGAAGAAATCTCTACTCCTAAACTCATACCAGAGGGCTTGTAGGCCTGTTGTAAAGGCAGGTCCTCACCAGACATCACCAGCAACAACGTCGCCTATGGGCACAAACCCACCGTTGCCGGACCAGACAGGACTGGCAAAAAATGGTCTTCACTGACGAGTCGCGGTTTTGTCTCACCAGGGGTGATGGTCGGATTCTCGTTTATTGTCGAAGGAATGAGCGTTACACCGATGCCTGTACTCTGGAGCAGGATCGATTTGGAGGTGGAGGGTCCGTCATGGTCTGGGGCGGTGTGTCACAGCATCATCGGACTGAGCTTGTCATTGCAGGCAATCTCAACGCTGTGCGTTACAGGGAAGACATCCTCCTCCCTCATGTGGTACCTTTCCTGCAGGCTCATCCTGACATGACCCTCCAGCATGACAATGTCATCAGCCATACTGCTCGTTCTGTGCGTGATTTCCTGCAAGACAGGAATGTCAGTGTTCTGCCATGTCCAGCAAAGAGCCCGGATCTCAATCCCATTGAGCACGCCTGGGACCTGTTGGAACGGAGGGCTAAGGCCATTCCCCCCAGAAATGTCCGAAAACTTGCAGGTGCCTTGGTGGAAGAGTGAGGTAACATCTCACAGCAAGAACTGGCAAATCTGGTGTGGTCCATGAGGAGGAGATGCACTGCAGTATTTAATGCAGCTGGTGGCAACACCAGATATTGACTGTTACTTTAGATTTTGACTCCCCCCTTTGTATAGGGACACATTATTCAATTTCTGTTAGTCACATGTCTGTGGAACTTGTTCAGTTTATGTCTCAGTTGTTGAATCTTGTGATGTTCATACAAATATTTACACATGTTAAGTTTGATGAAAATAAACGCAGTTGACAGTGAGAGGACGTCTCTTTTTTTGCTGAGTTTATAACCTTGAATGAAGCTCAGGAATAGGGTCAGAACATGTTGAACTGACAATACAACCACACAGCACAAAGCTTCCGTGATCGGTCCATGTTTTTCTGAAGAGACCACAGCTGAGAAATGGATGTAGCTAATAGGAAAAGGAGAAATTGGGTTCTCTGGTGTGGTTTTCTTGTAAAGCAGGGATCATCAACTAGATTCAGCTGCAGGATGAGTTTTTCTTGAGCGGATGGTCAGGGGGCCGGAACTTAATTACAAATTATTTGTAGACTGCAAATTGATCACAAGAAGCCCAAACAAACAGAATTGTTGACTTAAACATAATCTTGCGCTCAGGAATACTTTGGAACAGATTTTCCAAATTAAAATCACTTAGAGCTGATTTGCTGGTGTTTTTACAGTATTTTATGTCCCCCAAAATTACAATAATAATAATAAAAAAATAACTCAGAGAACTTTGGGTGCCAAATAAAATCACCCGTGGCCCAATCGTTTGTATTTATTGGGAATCATGCTAGTTGGGAATCCTGTTGTTAAGTATCAACCTTCAACAAACTACCATTGTGACTGACCTCTGTTAGTTGTTCTGTCTTTCTCCCTGTGTCTTTCTTTCTGTGTCTTTCTCTCTGTCTTCCTCTTTGTTTTTCTCTCTGTGTCTTTCTTTCTGTGTCTTTCTCTCTGTCCCTCTCTCTGTCTTTCTCTCAGTGTCTTTCTGTCTCTGTCTCTGTCTCTGTCTCTGTCTCTGTCTCTGTCTCTGTCTCTCTCTCTCTCTCTCTCTCTCTCTCTCTCTCTCTCTCTCTCTCTCTCTCTCTCTCTCTCTCTCTCTCTCTCTCTCTCTCTCACACACACACGCACACACAGAGACAGACATTGCCCCCAATCCGCCCCCTGCCCCCATACGACCCCCATTCTTTCCATACCCACTCCCTGCTGTCTGACCCCAGGCCAGTAGGGAATAGCCCACTTACCCATGCCCTCAGGAAGAGCTGAACAGAGGGCCTCGGATAGCAGGGGACTGAGGGGAGACTCTCCACATGGCAACAATGTAATCCAAACTAGCCTCAAACTGCAAGGAATCAGTGAATGTGCAATCACCCAGGTATCAAATCTGAATCACCAACTGCAATTCAAGATAGCATTAGCCAACTGAGATGAAGTCTCTATGGGCATTTGTTCTAAAGGCTAAACTGAGTCTTAAGGAAGGGACTCAGAGCAGGGTTACTCTTCACAATCAGGCCAGTGTAGATTGGAAAACCATTCCCTGCAACACTTTACTTTCTATTCTTGACCTCCTACTGTCTGCGGAAACCACAGCTGATAGATGACCAGGTACCAGGCTACTTATCACCATGTCTGGGTAGTTCCAGAAACCAAAATCTTCAAAGAGTGATCTAAGTTATTTCTAACTTGAATTGGCCAATTAGAAAATGCTTGGAATCATCTCCAGACTTGGATCAAACTGTTGAACCAATCTGGATTCAGAATGGTTTTATTCTGCGTACCCGTCTGACACACTGGCTACGATCAGCATCAGTGCTGTTCAGTTTTTTTCTGATCATTAAGAAGAGGGTTATAGATTGACATGGCAGGATCCATTATTAATATTGCAACATGTGAGGTGTCACGTCGGGAGACAGGCGCAGGAATGCGTAATAGACGTTTTTATTATACCCAAATTACGGCGTGCCGTATAAAAGCACGGGACGAAGCCCAAACAAACACGAAACAAAATGCAGCGTTGAAACCCAAACAAAAGAGCAAGGAGTACCTTGAATAAATGACAAACTCGCACAATGATTAACACACGGGACGAGACCCGTAATCATCTGAGCAAACTACAATGGCACGAAAGCCAAAACACACAGCACAGGTACTCAGACGAACCAACGGACATTGTAACAATAATTGACAGGACAATGGTACACCAAGGACAGACTTATACAATTACTAATCACTGGGAATAGGGGCCAGGTGTGCGTAATGAAAGTTCCGGAGGGATCCGTGACATTGTGATTTATACTGTATTGCACATTCCTCTTGTGTTCATGCATATCTATCTTACCTCAGGACTTGTAAATGTGGAATCAAGATAATGGCTAGACTAATTTGGCAGGGAACGATCAGCAGTGGAGCTTTATTAGGAATGTATGAAATGATTCAGGCCTCTCTGCAGAGGCAGATTGTTTGAATGTCTCTTGAAGTGAGAGGTGGATATGTGTATCACTACCAAAGTGATTACCAAATTGGGAATCCATAATCCAGTCAGAGGTATCTGATCAACCTGTTAAACTTGGATTTTGAACATATGTGAGTGAAAAACAACAACTTTTAAGTCAAATTTCTGATGGTTGACACATTCTTCCTGAACTTTTTGGTGGAAATTACCATGACAAAATCCCAGCAGCGTTACAGGCAGGGTGTTACAGGCATTAATTCCTTGTGTACAGTACAAAAGAGCAGTAGGGCACCGGTGACTTGCCATTGTTACTGTGCTGTGCTCCGTCTTCCAGGGGCCTCAGTGAATCAAGACAAGGAATGTGTTGCTTTAGAACCTCCCCTCCCCCTGTTCTCTTCTCCCTCCCCCTGGTCCCATGCCCTCTCTGAGTTTCTTTCCTCCAGACCCCTGTGCCCTCCCACCCGTCTCTCAGTGTTTGCGAGGCTTTGATCTCCAAAGTCAGTGCAGTTCAGCAGTTGCTAGCCATAACCCTTCCCAGTTCCACATCGCCAGCCTGCCCACTCATATGGCCCTTCCACAGCAGGATGCTGTTACACCTTTGAACTGGGACCCCCTGTCACCACCACCACCACCACCACCACCACCACCACCACTAACACCCTGATGTCTGGTTACACACCAATCTATGATAAGTCCACTGCGTGATCAAACTATGTCCATTAAATCTTTCAGGTGGTAAGAGCCATGATACTGCAAACAACCAGAATAATCTTCCTTGGCTTCCTCCCATCGGTTGATAAGGGTTCCATTGTCTTTTATGCAAGGAAAACATACCGGGAAAGGAAAAGTGTGCACTTCATTGAGTGTTTCCTTCCTCTTGACAAAAGACCAACAGATAAAGAAATGGATGTTCCCACTCTCCAATTCCTGTGTGGACCCAACCTCCAATCCCTGTGTGGATGGATGGAACACCAATAAGATGGACAGGACACATTGCCATGACATGGATAGAGTAATATCCTCCTCATAGCTGAGTGGATGGAATCTGAGAGGGGCCCTGACAGCAGGGAGATGGCCTGAGAGGAAACCAGAGTAAGTGCCTGATCAGCACTCAAGGGTGTTCTTCAAAGGCCACTTGAAGCCCATCTGTCATTGGATATGTTTGGGGTTAGTGCATGTCAAGAGAATGGTCCATACCAGACGAGGTCTTCAAAGCCGTCAACCTCCACAAGACAAAGGCAACTCTCAGGACAACGCTGGCAGCCCATTTCCTCCTCTGGACAGAATAACACACACAGAGAGAGAAAAACACGTATTTTAACACGTTCTACACATTTGTTGTCATGAGGCGACAGAGGTTTCTATGATGGTCCATTCCACAGAGAGGGGTTTGGGAGAATGTTATTGCATTATTGCTACTTGATAAACAAATTAACAAGTCAATTGTATTCCTGCCACGTCCTTGCTTGTATGATATAATTGAATGGAAAACAATCAATTACATTATAACAATTGTATAATGGATTGGCATTTCAAATGGATTTTTCAAGCATCTCTAACACAAGCTCAACCACTCACAACCAATCAAAATTCATCCAAATCCGAGCAACCCTACTGACTTCCCAGTGAAACCATAATAATCATCAACATGGAACACATAGCTAGAACTAAAATAAACCCTCAATAACAACAAGCTATACAAATACACCATCATCTAATTCCCTGTACGAACCCCTTCAAGTGGCATGGATAACATGCATTCCTCTCACAAGGCGTTTAATGAACCATTTCACTTCCAACTGTGATATCTGTGACGGTCTGAGACTGCGGCGGCTTGCGATAGATAGAGTGCTGTGTCTTTATTCTGTAGTCTGCCATCATATCGTACCTACAAAGTATCACACGCACAACGCGCCTCAGGACACTTCTCTCTTCAAGCTGCCAGCCCCACTGAAATAATGGCTATCAGCCAGTCTCCTCGGTTGGACGCCCTGTCCACTCTAACAGCTCTTTAGCATCCAGCTGGGCGCCCACGACCTTGAGTTAGCACTGGTCACAGAGGAACATAGAGCAGCATGCCAGCCAGGGATGACATGGCACCGCCCCGCCACGGTCGGGGCACGGCAGCCCCCCACCTCCCTGCTGCTACCCTCTGGGGGAGTGGCAAGGGCAAGCCTGGTGCTGAGGTGATGGACCAAGGCTGGGCTTTTCTTTTTTATTAGCGGATGTGTTAGTTTATCGGTCTTTAATAGCTAAATAAAGTGCGTCGACTGGGGAGGACGGCAGGCCAAAATCCTTGTTGCCTGTCTTGTCATGGGATCGGGAAACATGAACACTTATGAAGCAGATATTCAAGGATAAGAATAACCCGAAATTGATGGCAGCTTTTGCTGGCACAAGATCTGAAGATTTAATACACCCCTCTTACATGTATTGAACAATCACCGGAGGAATGAATGGAATCAATCAGCCACTTGCTGGACTCATTAGAATGAGCAAAATGAGTGTATCCATAGTGACTATCATCTGCCGACAGTGATATTATATGAACAGCTAAGAGACCCACCCGTCTTGAAAGTTCCAGTAATGAAAAACCTATGCTAACTTTAATGGCTGCAGAGTTTAATGGCTGTCAAAAGCTCAGGAGGTCTGGTTGAATAAGTGCCAAGCAGCACTCAGAGGAACTGGCAGATTCTGTAACCGCAAATGGAGGCGCAGCTCTGTGCCGTGTAATAGAGTGCTATGCTACTGGAAATAACACTGACTATTTAAGAGAGAGTGCTATTCAACTGCATGGATGATTTTTGGAGGTTTCACATAGGCTAAGCCCCCAATGTCATGTTATGATTCCCGTACACCCAACGGGTGACAGATATAACGCACCGTTTTTAAAAAAAAGAGAAACTATTAATAGCCACTGGTTAATTATGAATATGAGTTAATATGGGATCGGGAGATTACTGTGCAAAAGGGAATTATAGGGTTCTGGTTGGAAATGATTCAAGAGGCTTCCACAGCAAATTCCTTCCTCTGCTCACGGTAGTTTTGTTATTTAGAATCAAATTAGAAATGTCTCACTTCTTTTTAGGTTACTGTTCATTTCATTTTGGAATTGCATGACAATTATATATAGTAGTGTGATCTTTTGATCATTGGGCACAAGGTGTGTTGGGGTTGTGCTTTCCCCCACAAACTGACTTTGGGGTAGGATGGACGGTGAGGAGTTGACTCGGCTATGGAAATTACATGGCTCATTAGGGGGTTGACTAAAGGCTTAAAGAACTGCCAGGCTTCAAACGTCTAACCATGCAATAGAACTGCAACTACGGCTTCCAGAAATGTTTTCATTCATTGTACAACAGGGTAACTTGCTATTTCACATTCCCAGAATTTTGACTTGCAAAAGAACAGTCTAGAAATGTTGCCACTTTATGATTGGATGAATGTTCCTTCTGAAAGCAATATTTCCATACCCTTCATATAATTTGACATGGCTGGCACAAGAAAATGAAGCGTTGCATGATGCTTTTTCATGCCAAAATGCATCATTTCCAACAGGCACATACTGTAGCTGCAGGCAAAGACTAGAAAAATCAGTGCCAATTAAGGGTGTGTGAGCTAGATAAGAATATCTTCAACAGCACTCTGGTATATCAATATCATATTATGTCCACATTTGTATTTCAAGTCAAATATTTTATTCCATGTGTAAACCTTGGCATGTGCAGGTGTGATGAATATGTTCAAAATATATATATATAAAAAACTGCGCTTCTCACTCTTTTGAATAGTAATTGTGCTGCCCATTCATCTGCTGTTGCTACTATCACAGCAAGCCAAGGACGATGAGCACAGGCAAACGTCTCTGCAGCTTGTTTCCTCCATAACTGGTGGCTCACTGGAGTTGTCCTTGTGACCGGACAGGATGTCCACTCCTTAACTAAATCATTGAACCAGTGAGTTTTCTCAAAGCCTCTGCATGGTCTTTTAAGCCGTGTTTTGGATGTACTTGTGTCGCTGTTCTGACTCCCCCATGTAAAACAAGCGGGACTTGCTAATAGCACAAGGCACAGCATGCGGACTGTTCACGTGATCCGTCTTTGATGTGACACTAGCCGTCACAGTTAATCACCTACTATCCACCATGCCGACTCTGTTCCCCTCCATCACACTTACATAAGCACAGTGCACAGTGTGTCATGGGCCAAGGGACTGGGACCGACACACAACACAGCAAGGAAATACTGTGTCAGTGGCCAAAGGACTAGGGCCAACATACAACACAGCAAGAAAAGATTTTGTTTTGTCTTCGGTTTTCGCTCTGTCTAGTATCCTAGTTCACCATAGGACACTATGGACACAGCTGAGTTTCTTTTTTTTTTAGTATAATGTCAGACAATCATACTATCATAGTGTTGATCATTCTCATTCAATTGCTACACAAGTAGGATACTAAGCAGCTTTACAACTCCTTATACTCTATCGTACAATTAATCCAAGATTGACTGCAATTGTTCATGATCAGATATGAAACACTTGTAAACAGTTCTTCACTCCAGGGGAATGTTATCCTATGACTGTAGATGTGATTTTGGGGGATGCACAGAGCACTACTCACTACTCTACCCCATAGGGGAACTGGCTCCATATGGATAATATCTATTACCAAACCACTTGCAAGGCCATTTATGTTCATGTTAATTAGACCTTGACCTTGAAGTCAAATTCACTTTGGGGAATTCTACAAATTAAAAGCAGTGCATAATGGTTAGCAAAGACTCTCACTCAGCAGAAATTGACAATACAATTATTCTAAATACAACTTTGGCTGGGAAGATCACTTTTGTTTTGTCATAAACCGCTTTAATGTCAAAAATAGTTTTCCTAAAACAACACTGGCCTATATTTTACATTTTTCACAGAAAGAACGAGCAGAAAAAGCACAATTTGTGCTTAAACTGACATTTTAAGTGGTGTTATTTCTGACATTCGGAACAATACCACTTGCATGTTCTTATTCCATTAGTTGAGTGCAACAAATTGTGGATAATGGAGAAACAAAAACAATCCTTTCTAACTATACCACAGTGGAAAATGGGGATCTCTCCCCAATGAATTGTTTTCTTTGTTATTGCATTACATATGTGAACAGAAGTGTGTCTACAATCCATCCTGAGTGCACAGCTGTTGACTTTTTAAATGGCGGATCTTAAATATGATAGTTATTTGGTGAGAGCTACATAAAGGGATTGCAAAGGACAATGGCGGGTAGGCAGGCAGGCAGACAGCAGGGACAGAAGAATCCCAAGAGGGAGAGACCACTTACCAGGCCTGGAGGGAGGGGGCTGGGGGAGAATGGACTGGAGGGGAGGAGGGGGAGAGGGGAGAAGGGGCTGGAGGGGAGAAGGGGGGCAGAGTTGGCCAGGCTGACTTTGGATGCCAGTCTGCCACCGCAATTTATTTGACCGTAGGCTTACTTTGAAAATACACAGAGGATTATCTACAGATGCTCTAATTGTGAGTTGGCTCTTGGCTGACCGACCCTGTTTAGCCACGCTTTTACTACAGACTGTGTTTTATCAGGGTAGGTTTGTACAGTAGCTGTAACCTATCATCATTGAATGTTGGGATATAAATAAATAGATAAACATAAGATCCTTGATAACGTCATCAATGTAATGACTAGTCAGATCAAGATAGAGTAACAGTAATCTGATGCACAACACTATGCCATGCATAATTCAACAGAACCAATGTATCTGTATCACATCAACTCTCATGTGTGGACAGATGTGAGTAAAAGTGCTTCATCTCTTTGTTAAAACCCAGGCAATACCACTTTAAGTGGTGCCACATCTCCCCATGACGGTGGGTGAGACAACGGTGGGTTGGATAAAAAAGCAACAACATTGATTTTAAATAATGTTCTCTCTGACTCATCCGTGGAAGTGCATTTATCAAAGCCATTCACAGCACGGCTGATGTTAACTCTGCAATTTGACTCCCGGGTCAATAGTAGCACTTGAATATAGATTGCGTTACTGCTCAAATTACATTTCTGAAGACTGTTTCCTGTTCAAGAACAAAAGGTATGATGAAAATAACAGGGGTATGTAAAACAGTGTGAATATGAGGCCAGGTAAGATCAATCGATCTGTGGCCTAGAGGCAGTGTTTCCCAACTCTGGTCCTCGAGTACCCCCAAAGTACATATTTGTGTTGTGGCCCAGACAAGTACACCTGATTCTACGTGTCAACTAATCATCAAGCACTTGACAAGTTGATTCAGGGGTTTTTGTCAGCAGCTACAACAAACACAGTATGTGTGCTGTTGGGGGGTACTCGAGGACCGGAGTTGGGAAACATAGACCTAGAAAGTGGTTTTGTCCCTGTATAGATTGAGTACAGTGTTACCCACTATCGACCAGCATTGATGGCTAGAGGGGGGTGGGAGGGGGAATGGACCCATGGACTTGTAAAGTAGGACACCCATAATGCAGCAGTAGTTTGGGTCTGAGAGAATGAGGACAGTGAATGTTATTTTTCACTGACTTCCCTCTACCCTGTCTTTCATCATGGGAATTGTAAATACTACTGGGTTCTGTAAATGGAATGTTAAAATGAGAGGGTGATAGAGCTGTCTCGGTACAAGTCTCCTAAATTGTGGAGTTCTCCACCCAGATGACATAAAAAATTCAAAATCTGTGTCTAATGGATGGACATGTAGTATGCTGTATGATCACATGACTGGAGCTTGGTAAGCCAGCGAGGGGGAAGTGAAAGTGGCTCTGTGGCTTTATGTTCTGTGCCATCACATCCCATCCCATGGCTCATAGATCTGCAGAAGGCAAAGAGCACCACTAAGGTCGAACAAAAGTCCGAAGCAGTTATGAATAAATGAGATGTACAAAACACATATCACATTTGCAGGTTTTAATAATATTTTGTATATACAGTACAGTCAGGTCCAAAACTATTGGCACCTTTGATAAAGATGAGTATAGAAATTAGAAAATGATATTATTCAGAGAAAGAGATATTGTTTAACAAGTATAACAAAAAAATAACAAAAACAGGGGGACAGAGATATTGGCACCCCTGTAAGCTCAGACGAAGGATATCAAGGATCTGGAAAGATTCTGTATGCAGGAATAGTCTAAGATCCCTCCCAATGCGTTCCCCCGACCTCATAAAACATTTTAGAAAAATGCTCAGTGCCGTTATTCTCTCAAGGTGAGAGATATCTCTCAAGGTATTGAAAACAGGGGTGCCAATCATTTTGACCCATATCT
The DNA here is from genome assembly GCF_023373465.1 of Oncorhynchus keta. NCBI lineage: Eukaryota > Metazoa > Chordata > Actinopteri > Salmoniformes > Salmonidae > Oncorhynchus > Oncorhynchus keta. Next base: position 26,664,043 of record NC_068443.1, on the reverse strand, counting down.
ATTTTTAGAAGTTTCTTTTTCTCTGAGCAATTGTAGTAGTATAAAATAACATTTTATTTGTTTTATAGTTTTTGCATACAATATAGCTCACTATTTGTACTATTTCTTTATTTTGGCTCATCTTTATCAAGGAATCCAATAATTGGAGACTTTTATTTTGTATTTTTTTAATTGAACCATTATTTAACTAGGCAAGTCATTTAAGAACAAATTCTTATTCACAATGATGGTCTACACAACAATAACGAGACAATTTGTTATTACTATGTTAGATATATATCAAACTAGACATTAAACAAGATCAGTTGAACTCTCTACTAAAAGATAGTAATAGATTGCATACAGCACTATTTATGTTTCAAACCTTTTCCTTTTCGGAGCGGCTGCGAGACGGATTCTCTGGACGCTTCTTCCCAATAGCTAAACAACCACACCTTCCATGCATGTGCTACTCTGTTTCCAATGAATGATGTGCAGTGTATCAAATTGTGCAGTGTTGCATGATCATTGTGTGAAATAACAGTTGCATGCCATTAATGGTTAAAATGCAGATTGTTTTACCCCAATGCGATGTGTAGACAGGGCTAGGCTACATGTTATGCTGTCATGTAGGCTGTCATTGTAAGGGTTTTCCTGTGGTGAAGGAGAAGCGGACCAAAATGTAGCGTGGTGGTTATTCATGTTCTTTAATAAAGGAACTAGACATGAAATAACTAACAAAACAATAAATGTGTGAAAACCTAAACAGTCCTATCTGGTGCAAACACAGAGACAGGAACAATCACCCACAAACACACAGTGAAACCCAGGCTACCTAAGTATGATTCTCAATCAGAGACAACTAATGACACCTGCCTCTGATTGAGAACCATACTAGGCCGAAACATAGAAATACCCCAAAACGTAGAAAAACAAACATAGACTGCCCACCCAACTCACGCCCTGACCATACTAAAATGAATACAAAACAAAGGAAATAAAGGTCAGAACGTGACAGTCATGTAGGCTAAATGCGTTTGGTTTCGCCCCACATTATCACGTTTGAGGTATGACTGTCACGAACCGGCTCAAAGCCCATAACAAAAAGGGAGCCAACACTGAGATAAGGAATAACAAAAATATATTTAATAACTGAAGTAATGTACTGTACATACAATAAGCAATGGTGTATGTAGTCAGTACTCAGTAGTGTAAGTGAGTGGTTGCGTGCATAGATGTGATAATGAGAGGTGTTGAAAGGTGCGAAAGCAAACAAACAAATTTGACACAAAAATGCCACAACCAAAATCAAGCAGTGTGTCTGCATGGAGAAAGTCTCCTCATTGAATGAGGAAGAGGTGTATTTATCCAGGGACACACCCGGGCCCAGGTGTGTTCCATTTCGCTGACTACCCTCCCAGCTCTGCCCACCAACATCCTAATAAGGAAAACAAGAGCAAAGAGAAAGAATACGGCAAACAGAGTGGGAGGGTCATCACATGACCCAGATGTAGACAGAGTTGAAGAAACAAAAGTGTATTCCTAACAGAGGCATGCAAAGGACAGGTCAAGGCAGGTAGGGGTCAAAAATCCAGTGAGGGCATAAAGGGACCAGAACGGCAGGCAGTCTCAGGGTCGGGTCACGACAGGCAGGGGGAAAAAATCCAGTTACTGTAGGTGGGGTAAGGTACAAAAATGGCAGGTAGGCTCAGGGTCAGGGCAGGCAGAATGGTCAAGACCGGTAAAGACTAGAACAGGAAAACAGGCAGGAGCAGGGAAACAAACGCTGGTAGGTTTTACTTGGAGTGGGTTTAGACAATCACAAAGACAGGGGAAACAGATCAGGGTGTGACAGTACCCCCTCCCTCTGGGGGCGCCACCTGGCGCATACGTGGTTGACCGGGGTGTCGGCATTGGAAATCCACAATGACGCCTGGGTCCAGGATGTCCCTGGCGGGGACCTAGCACCTCTCCTCCAGGCCATAACCCTTTCAGTCAACCAGGTACTGAAACCCCCTGCCCCGAGGTCGAACCTTCAGGAGACGCCTCACAATGTATGCCGGTGGATGTCGCTGGTAGGTTTTACCTGGAGTGTGTTTAGACAATCACAAAGACAGGGGAAACAGATCAGGGTGTGACAGTACCCCCTCCCTCTCGGGGCGCCACCTGGCGCATACCTGGTTGACCGGGGTTTCGGCATTGGAAATCCGCAATGAGGCCTGGGTCCAGGATGTCCCTGGCGGGGACCTAGCACCTCTCCTCCGGGCCATAACACTCCCAGTCAACCAGGTACTGAAACCCCCTGCCCCGAGACGCCTCACAGTGTATGCCGGTGGATGTCGATGAGACGGGGAAGAGGGGTGGGCCTGGAAACAGGAGACAAAGGGCTGTGAGAAATGGGTTTACTCTGGACACATGAAAGGTGGGATGTATACGAAGGGCACGGGGTAATAGCAGAGGGGATAATTTTGGAGATGTGAAACAGGCCTATAAACCGGGGGGAGAATTTGTGCGATTCCACCCGGAAGGGCAGATCCCCGGTGGATAGCCATACCTTATGCCTGAGATGATACCGGGGAGTCCGGGTCCGGTGGCGATCAACTGGCGTCGATACCTGGCGGTGGTCTTGAAGAGGGCCAACTGGGCTCTCCTCCAGGTACGACGACAGCGGCGGACCAACATCTGGACAGAAGTTATGCTGACCTCTTCTTCCTGATAACCCAGGAAACACTCAAATGGCGATAGGCCCGTGGCAGAGCAGGGAAGGGTGTTTCAGGCATATTCCACCCGCACAAGCTGCTGGCTCCATGTGGTGGGGTTGGCGGAGACCAGGCAGTAGTCTTGAGGTCCTGGTTGGCTCGCTCCGACTTGCCATTGTACTGGGTGTGGAACCTGGAGGACAGGCTGGCCGACGACCCAAGGAGGGTACAGATCGCCTTCCAGAACCAGGACAAGAACTGAGGACACCGGTCGGAGACCATGTCCATGGGCAGTCCATAGATCCGGAAGACGTGCTACACCATGAGCTACACCATGAGCTCTCCTTGGCAGAGGGTAGCTTGGGGAGAGGAATGAAGTGAACGGATTTGGAAAAGTGATCCACAGTTAGGTTGGCGGTGTTGCTATCAGACGGAGGAAGACCCGTGGCAAAGTCCAGGGAAATGTGAAACCAGGGATGGTGAGGGACAGGCAGAGGTTGGAGGACACCAGCCGGAGCTTGCCGAAGACTCTTGTTTTGTGCACAAATCGTACAAGCGGTGACGAATGCTGAGACGTCAGGGATATTTGTAGGCCACCAAAAGTGTTGTCGCACAAAAGCCAGAGTCCAACGGGACCGCAGAGCGGACCGCGTCAGGCACGAACACCCCCCCCCCCCGAAGATCGGCTGGGAACACTGTGCCTCCCAAACCTGCTTTCCTATTTCCCAGCTGAGTGCAGTCACCAGGCATGAGGTGGGAAGGACGGTCTCAGGTTCTGGGGTAGTAGTCGTGGGGCAATAGCATCGTGACAGCACATCTGGCTTGATGTTCTTGGATCCCGGGCGGTATGAGAGAGAGAAGTTGAACCGGGTAAACAGTAGGGCCCGTCTAGCCTGCCTGGAGTTGAGGCGCTTGGCGGTGCGGAGATATTCCAGGTTCTTGTGGTCGGTCCAAATGATGAATGGATGTTCTTCCCCCTCCAGACAGTGCCTCCACTCCTTCAACGCCATCTTCACTGCTAGCAGCTCACGGTTCCCCACATCGTAGTTCCTCTCCATGGCTTTGAGGCGGTTGGAGAAAAAAGCATAGAGATGCAACTTGAGGTCCAGGGCAGACCCCTGGTACAAGAAAGCCCCCATTCCAACATCGGAAGCATCGGCTTCCACCACGAACTGGTGAGACAGGTCAGGATGAACCACAATGTGAACGGAACCTTTGGAGAGGTGAGTGCAGACAGGGAGAAGCCAGGGTGCTGTAGCCCCGGATAAAGCAGAAATAAAAGCTGGCAAAGCCCAGGAACTGCTGCAACTGGACTCTGGACGTGGGCTGGGGCCAATCCATCACCGCTCTCACCTTCCCGGGATCCATCTGTACGCTCCCTGCAGCAATGATGTACCCCAGAAAGAGGATGTTGGAGAGATGGAATTCGAATTTCTAAGCTTTTACAAAAAGCTCGTACTCCAGAAGGTATTGGAGAAACTGTCAGACGTGGAGCACGTGTTCCTGGGTAGAGCGGGAGAAGACAAGGATGTCATTGATGTAGATGAAGACGAACCTGTTCAACATGTCACGGAGAACATCATTAACCAGAGCCTGGAAATCAGCAGGGGCGTTGATAAGGTCAAAGGGCATGACCAGGAACTCGTAGTGGCCGCTGGCCGTGTTGAAGGACGTCTTCCACTCATCCCCCTTCCGTATCCGCACAGGTGGTAGGTTTTCCGTAGGTCCAGCTTGGAGAACACGGTGGCCCCCTGGAGCAGCTCAAAGGCCAAGGAGATGAGATAGCATTTCTTCATTGTGATGTCGTTAGACTTCAGTAGTCGATGCATGGACGCAGGGTTCTGTCTTTCTTCTCCACAAAGAAGAACTCTGCAGCGGTGGAGGAGGCAGAAGGACGTATTAACCCGAAAGAGAGTACAGTCGTTCCCATGGCAGAGTGATGCCTGGGAGAAGATCAATCCCGCAGTCATAGGGTCAGTGAGGGGGCAGCGAAGTGGCCCGGGCCTTACTGACCTCCGGGAGGGAGGTCCTGGTACCTCAGAAAGACGTCTCGGAACAGGCTGTGCTGACTTCAGGTAGTGGGCGTGGCAGAATGGGCCAATGATAGCACCGGCAGACCAGTCAATGAGGGGATTGTGACGCTGGAGCCAGGAGAACAAAAACACCACGGGAACCTGAGGAGACTTAATGAGCAGAAACTGGATCGTCTCGCTGTGGTTCCCTGACACGTGTAGGTTGATGGGGGTGGTATTGTGGGTGATCCGGCGAATAGAGCGCCCGACCAGTGCTCTAACATCCATGGGAATGGAGAGGGGCTGAATGGGGATATCCAGCTTGGACGCCAGGGTAGTGTGCATAAAGCTCTCATCAGCCCCAGTGTCAATGAGCACCCGGAGAAATGTTGACCGGTTCCCCAACAGCGACATGGTATGAAAAGGAATGCGAGTAAGGGGAGAGGAAAAGTTCTTTGTATTGCCCACCAGAGTATTCACTACTACCGATGAGACTGGTCTTTTAGTGTACAGGTGGAGTCGAAATTACCAGTAGTCCCGCAATACAGGCAACACTTAGTGTGAAGCCTGTATAGCCGTTCAGCAGGAGACAGTCTAGCTCTGCCTAGTTTCATGGGCTCGGGAAGAGGTGAATCGTCAGTCTTCGGAGGCTCTCGTGGGAACTCAGGTATTCTCGGGTTCTCTCAGCAACGGAGCCATCGCTAACATCCGGGATACCCCGGAGGCAAATTGGAATCGACTCTTCTCTCCTTCCTTCCTTCCTTCCTGTAGTTGTTCATTGAGATCCATCGGTAGTTCCCGGGATGCAAGATCGTCCTTAACTTCCTATGATACTCCGTGTAGGAACGTGTCGAACAGCGCTTCCGGGTTCCAAGTACTCTCAGTCTCAAATGTGCGGAAATCCACAGTGTAGTCTGCCACACTACGAAAGTCTTTGCGTAGCTGGAACTGCTTGCGAGTAGCCTCTCGCCCCGACAACAGAGAATCAAACACCTTCTGAACTTCCCCCACGAACACCTCCAGTCTCAGGCAAACGGCAGATTGTTGCTCCCACACCGCTGTGGCCCTGACATCAGCATAATAATGTACGCTATCCTCAAGCGGTCTGAGGGGAATGAAGAAAGTCCCGGCATGTTCCGGGAATCTCCATCGTAGCGCTCCGGAAGATGTGAGCGGGGTTCTCGGGAAACTGGGGTGACCGGGGGCGGCGGTGCAGCTAATAGCCGAGTTAAGTCGTAGTAGGCTGCCTGAGAGACAAGCCACAGAATTGCTCCAGCAAAGTGTTCAATGCATGGTCATGGCATTCGGACAAGGTCTGGAACCCTTCCATACCCCTCGAAGCAACACCTTGTGCCTATCAATGGTGGCTCCTTGGGAGGAGATGGCGTTGCGGAGTTGGTCCGAAGCCGCTGGGTCAGTGATGGCCAGTTCGTACTATCACGTTTGAGGTATGACCCAAATGCAGACAGAGTTGAGGGGACAGGCAAACGACAGGTCAAGGCAGGCAGGGGTCAATAATCCAGTGAGGGCATAAAGGGACCCGAACGGCAGGGATCAAAAATCCAGTTACATGGGGTAAGGTACAAAAACGACAGGTAGGCTCAGGGCAGGCAGAGGGGTCAAAACCGGGAAAAACTATAAAACAGAAATAGGGAAACAGGCAGGAGCTGGTAGATTTTATGAACAAAACAAACTGGCTAAAAACAAACAGAGAACACAGGTATAAATTCACAGGGGATCATGGGGAAGATGGGCAACACCTGAAGGGGGGTGGAAAACAGATCAGGGTGTGACACACATTTCTAATATGGATTTTGCATCAAATATTGTCTGCATCCTTAGTCACAACAGACAGGTGTGGCTATATGTTGATCCTGTCATCCAAAGTGTGCCTACAAATTTGTGCATGAAGAAAGACATGCGCAATGGTTGTTTAGCTCTGGGGAAGAGGAGACCTTCCCTATACCCAAACTAATCATTAAAACATAAATTGGATAGCAGAGAACATCCTTACTGTTTACTCTCACTTCTTGGACAGACCAGAGCCTTAGATATGCCATTTTAGAAACTGCTCTTCATCCTGTAAGCATTACATGGCAATGCAGGAATTTTTATCACGCACAGGGCTGTGGGCCAGAAGGTTGTGGGTTCATAGACCACCACAGACAAGAGTAGGGGTGGAAAGATCTCCTTTATCGTAAAAATATTGCACGAATCTCTCATCGTATTTGCAGGTGTGAGAAAAAATTACCTTTTATAAACATTTCATACAAATGTAAAAATTCTACGTCATTTTACATATTAGCGTAATCTTTTTTTTTATATCAAACAAATTACCCAAAACTACATGCTAAGAATGGACAGAGAGATAGTTTTCTTCTTATCATGTTTCTCCAATGCCAGATCATTGTGACTTGTTTGCAACTAAACCGTCCCTGTTTCGAGACAACATTAGACATGGTACATAGGCCTACTGTACCTTCCCACCCCAGACAGTAGGAATACGATGCAGAAAAATGTAAGCTTTAACAACTGGCTACTCTTCTTCCATGGCTTAACCCAACGAGAGAAGGTCACAAGTGTTTCCCTAAAAGCTGTCTGGGTTTAAACATCTTCTATTGTACGTAAAGTAAATATTTTAATCAATTGATAGTGACAGAATTAGATTACTTCCCAAGCAAAGTCCTTTTTTTTGTCTCCACGGCTATAGGAATTTGTAGCTCAGCCTCTGAATGTTTTGTTTTCTTCAAAATCCTAAATTAACAATGTGTAGGCCTTTTATAAAAGGTAGGCCTATGACATACCCCCTCAATTTTGAGTCCTGGTTTTAACTTAACAGCCCTTCACTGACAGAGGTTGACTATTTAAAGAGTGCATGGTTGGTGGAGGAATTGGCTGACAAATCTATGTACAGTATATAGCAGCCTATACACTAATTTCATCTGTCAAACAGGTAGGCCTACCTGTTATTTCTTAAATAGGAAGAAATAGGCTCCAACACAAACCCTCTTGTTGTTAGTAAAGTCTAATTAAAATGAAGACGGTTGAAATGAATTATACCTACTTGAAATTGCCTTCTTTCAGCAGCACGAGCTATCCATTTCCGATCAATTGTACCGCAACTGCTGCTTCAAGTTTTAGCACCACAACATAAGTTACTCAAATCTGGCTTATTGTGAGGTCAATAATTCTGATAAATACATCATGGACCAGAAACATAGTGTTTTTATTATCTCCTTCTCAAACTGAATAGAACATAGGCTAAAGGCATGTCCGTGTGCAAGAAATGTCATTTTTTTTTACAAAATTATTTTCGAAAGAATTCTTTGACTATCCTCCTAAACTGCCACTGTAGGCCTACACAGCATAGCATTGGTTAGGCAGCATAAAAATGGTTTTGATCAGCAAGAGCAGAGCAGGCCCGGGCTCAGGGTTGGAATATCCATTACAGTATGTAATGTAGCCTAGTTTTATTTACACCATCCCAGCAGCTGAATTAGAATTATAACTTTGCTCTGTACTTCACTGAGCATGCACTTCATAGTCTATAACCTATAGGGTATGAGTCATTAATAGCCTACAGGCACACTTGATATTGCGCAACCCACAGAGAATCAGAGATAAGGGCCGGCATCAGGCACACATCAATATATAGCCTAATAACTCATTCTAAAACAGTAAGAAATATTGATATGTCAACAATTACAAATTACGTGACCTTCCCCTGGACTAGATTTTAAAATAAATACTAAACCCTCCCCTTGACTAAAATTGAAAAAGCATGACCCTCCCCCATTTCCCTCTATGTCCCAATTCTGTAAATTCTTGATGTACAACGTTTCTGTAGATTGTTCTAAAACCATTATTTGGTCAACAGTAATACCCTATGCATTATGTTTATTCCTTCTATGAAAGTATCTGCCTGTCCCTGTTTCGCTATCAGCTGCCGTGTGAGCGAGTCAGTCTCACCTCCTCTCCCCACTGTGCCCATGTAGGAAGGATTCTGCATTCTGAAAAGCACAAGCATATGTCCTTTGGTCAAAATGCAATTTCGGGAAAAATACAGTTTTCAAAACAACTACTGTTGTTCTAGTCACAGAGCTATTTCTCACCTTTATTTCAAATCGCTCTGCCATTTCCTAGTTTCTAAAATTATAAAAGTTTGCTCAATTCCAGTTTATCTGACAAAACAAGCAATGTAGAGAATCATTGTACCATCTAAACCGCTGTAAAACATATTTTCAATAACCAGAAATATTGTACTGTATTTTCAGCTGTTTGAAGCTGGTGTAAAAAAACAAAAGTAAAAGACACAAAAACTACAATTAAATTCGGGAAGCATAGAAATACGGGTAGCATAGAAACTTAGACTTGCTTTCAGTGAGAATGACAGATCTATAACTCACAATTCTATTTTAATTTGGTCGGGTAGCCCAAAATGTTACTTATTGCCTCTTTAATATTGAGTTCATGGCACCACTTCAAATCCAGAGAAGGCTGTGATATGATTTTAATGTCTCGGCGCAGTGGAGCAGTGCAATTTGCAGTGAATAGGCCTACATCAAGTAGTCAAGGCCTAGCGCTGGAAAGTTTTTGTAGGACCTTAGTGTGAGGATCGACGCTGGTGACGAGAAGCAGGTACAGGGAGAACATTAAATTAACGAGGGCCATGAAACATAACAAGAACAGCGTCTGCACAGGGGAAAAATTACGACATCAATGCGGACACAGGGAATGAACTGAGGAGCAGACAGATATAGAGGGGGTAACCAACAAAGTAATGGAGTCCAAGTGAGTCCAACATTGCGCAGCTGCACGTAATGATGGTGACAGGTGTGCATAATGAAGGGCAGCCTGGTGCCCTCGAGCGCCGGAGAGGAGGAGAAGGAGCAGGCTTGCATATTAATTTGATAACCATCGTATCGAAGTAAACTTGGAGTCACGCGATGACATGGTGTTTGGTCCTCCTACTACGACTCGGGAAACAATGCAGTTCTTTAGGCTTCAGATGAAATAAGTTATGATGAACTTCACAGGGTGGTGCATGGTATGAACTCGATGCTCCTTTCCATTTGTTGAGGTTCTTATTCTGATGACATGATGATCGATGCTTGACAAATACAAACATTCTCGTTCTTATCCATAACAATGTCATGTATTGTAGACTAACCTACCCGCTGAACCTAGACAAGATGACGCCGATAGACATGGCCGCTCTGTTTCTAGCTCCTAAGAAACTTTGCAGTATTTCATTTTTTTGTATGTTATTTCTCACATTATTAGCGTTATTATATACAGCCGGAAATTACTTTTGGATATCAGAGCAGTGGTAACTTCCCAGTATTTTGACCAGTTATACATTTACATTTACATTTAAGTCATTTAGCAGACGCTCTTATCCAGAGCGACTTACAAATTGGTGCATTCACCTTATGACATCCAGTGGAACAGTTACTTTACAATAGTGCATCTAAATCTTAAAAGGGAGGGGGGTGAGAAGGATTACTTATCCTATCCTAGGTATTCCTTAAAGAGGTGGGGTTTCAGGTGTCTCCGGAAGGTGGTGATTGACTCCGCTGTCCTATACGACTTTCCTGAATTGGATCCTTCGTTCGTACCCTCCAAGGCGATTTAACTTATCCCAGAGGCTGCTCCGAGTATATTACTCATTAATGTTCAGTCCATGGACAATAAAGTATACAAGCTCAGGGTGAGGATCTCCTTTCAGAGAGACATCAGGCACTGTAACATAATCTGTTTCATGGAAACATGCCTCTCTCCGGATATACTGTCCAAGTCCATACAGCCAGCTGGGTTCTCAGTATATCTTGCAGATAGGAATAAAGAACTCTCTGCGAATACTTCGTAGTTAAATGCCGACCACATTCCCTCCCGAGAGAATGCTCTTCTGTCATCGTCACAGCCATGTATATTCCCCCTCAAGCCAATACCACGACAACTCGCAGGAAACCACACTGGACTTTGTGCAAACTGGAAACCTATCCGGAGTCCGCATTTATTGTAGCTGGGGACTTTAACCTTCAGAGCATGCCCAGACCAGCTGGCTGGAGTGTTTACGGACATAATCTCTTCCTAACCCCAGTCTGCTTTCCCAGCTTCCTTCAAGATGTCCACCATTGTTCCTGTACACAAGAAAGCGGCGGTAGCTGAACTGAATGACTATCGACCCATAGTACTTACTTCTGTCGTCATGAAGTGCATTGAGAGGCTAGTTAAGGATCATATCACCTCCACCTTACCCGACACACTAGGTCCACTGCAATTTGCATACCGCCCCAATAGATCCACGGATGATGCAAACGCCATCGCACTGCACACTGCCCTATCCCATTTGGACAAGAGTAGCACCTATGTAAGAATGCTGTTCATTGACTACAGCTCAGACTTCACAATACCAGAGTACCCTCCAAGCTCATCAATAAGCTCGGGGCCCTAGGTTAAAACCTGCACTCTACGTATTCCTCAGATAAACAACATATTCCGTCCACATACTGTCAAAATGTATATATATATATATATATATATATATATATATATATATATATATATACACACAGTTGAGGTCGGAAGTTTACACACTTATGTTGGAGTCAGTAAAACTAATTTACTTATTCTTGTAATGAACTATAGTTTCGGCAAGTCAGTTAGGACATTTACAGTTGAAGTCAGAAGTTTACATACACCTTAGCCAAATATATTTAAACTTAGTTTTTCACAATTCCTGACATTTAATCCTAGTAAAAATTCCCTGTTTTAGGTCAGTTAGGATCACCACTTTATTTTAAGTGTGTGAAATGACAGAATAATAGTAGAGAGAATGATTTATTTCAGCTTTTATTTCTTTCATCACATTCCCAGTGGGTCAGAAGTTTACATACTCTCAGTTACTATTTGGTAGCATTGCCTTTAAATTGTTTAACATGGGTCAAACATTTCGTGTAGTCTTCCACAAACTTCCCACAATAAGTTGGCTGAATTTTGGCCCATTCCTCCTGACAGAGCTGTTTGTAGGCCTCCTTGCTCACACACGCCTTTTCACTTCTGCCCACAAATGTTCTATAGGGTTGAGGTCAGGGCTTTGTGATGGCCACTCCAATACCTTGACTTTGTTGTCTTTAAGCTATTTTGCCGCAACTTTGGAAGTATGCTTGGGGTCATTGTCCATTTGGAAGAACCATTTGCGACCAAGCCTTAACTTCCAAACTGATGTGTTGAGATGTTGCTTCAATATATCTTAATATTTCTATATTTCTTAATTCCATTCTTTTACTTTTAGATGTGTGTGTATTGTTGTGTATTGTTAGATAGCACTGCACTGTTGGAGCTGGGCTCACAAGCATTTCACTACACTCGCAATAACAGCTGCTGAATACAGTGTGTATGCGACCAATAACATTAGATTTTATTTGATCCACACTCTATCTGCAAGCAGTTGGCTAGAGCCCACATCACAACACCAGACTAGGCCATTTGTTATTTAACGCAGTTTTTGTGATAAAACTATTGGTCGAGTTGAAAATGCAAGGGAAACACATTGAACATGACATTTTTATTTGAACTGAAGGTCGACCTGGCCGAAAATACTGTATTTTAAATGGTTATTATAGGTTGCTTTGTTCACAATATGTTACATATTTATTTATGCAGCAACGTAAAATCTCAGTAATATACATGATCTTCCCATTACGGTTGAGAAACAGCCTAAATGCACAGTAGTCATGTAGTGACACACAAATCTTGTTTTTTGGTATGTCAGGTAATGTTCCTATACAGTATAATCTTTAGTTTCTCCTTGAACGTGCAGTTGCACCTTTATTTCCAAGTTTCTAAATCCTTATACCCCATAGCTGTCAATCACATTTGATATTTCTCTCCATCTTGACAATCTTTAATTGTTTATTCTCTTGTGGTAGAAAGTCCCTGATTAACTAATACCGGGTTGGTTGTTTATGATTTTCTCTCTCTCTTGAACATACTAAGTAAACATAAATGGTACCGTAGATTTATCATGATCCACACGAAGTGTGAGATAACGAGCAGTATTAGTTCCGGTGCTTTGGACCAATCACCTTTTCGCGGGTGTTAGCATCTATTGAATTTCGTTCTCTCTCTTGTCTTATCACAAATGGACCCAGAACCTGATTGAGATTCTGACAAATAACATAAGACTTTAGTTCTGGGTTAACCAAGATAATAGAATTCTAAAGTTGAATGGGTCCCACAACCATCACATGACTCACATTATACTTCATTCTTGCTTAGTGTAATTGGATAAAAGTGTTTTCTAACATGCTGTACAAGATGTGTTTGATGAAGTTACCATTTATTTTGTCTGTAGAATTCCATTCATTCAACTGTCACACATCCAGTGCAGTGTCGGTCCATTTACAGTACAGTCTAAGACCTACACTTCATGGCCAAAAGTATGTGGACAACTGCTCGTTGAACATCTCATTCCAAAATCATGGGCATTAATATGGAGTTGGTCCCCACTTTGCTGCTATAACACCCTTTACACTTCTGGGAAGGCTTTCCATGTTGGAATATCACTGCAGGGACTTGCTTTCATTCAGCCACAAGAGCGTCAGTGATATCGGCATTGAAGTTGGGCGGTTAGGCCTGGCTCGCAGTCGGCGTTCCAATTCATCCTAAAGGTGTTCGATGGGGTTGAGGCCAGGGCACTTTGCAGGCCAGTCAAGTTCTTTCACACCAATCTCGACAAACCATTTCTGTACAGACCTCAAATTAAATCGTATTTGTCAGATGCGCCGAATACAACAGGTGTAGTAGACCTTATAGTGAAATGCTTACTTACTAGCCCTTAACCAACAATGCAGTTTTAAGAAAAAATAAAAGGAACAAGTCATTCATTAGCAGCAGTAAAATAACAATAGCAAGGCTATATACAGGGGGTACCGGTACCGAGTCAATGTGCGGGGTCACCGGTTAGTCAAGGTAATTGAGGTAAGATGTACATGTAGATAGAGTTATTAAAGCTTTCTGCACAGGGCCATTGTCATGCTGAAACAGGAAAAGGCCTTCCCCAAACTGTTGCCACAAAGCTGGAAGCACAGACTCATCTAGAATGTAATTGTATGCTGTAGCGTTAAGATTTCCCTTCACTGGAATTAAGGGGCCCAGCCCGAACCATGAAATACTGCCCCAGACAATTATTCTTCCTCCACCAAACTATGCATTCAGGCAGGTAGCGTTTTCCTGGCATCGACCAAACCCAGATATGTCCATCGACAGCCAGATGGTGAAGCATGATTCATAACTCCGGAGATCGCATTTCCACTGCTCCAGAGTCCAATGGCAGCAACACTCCAGCCGACGCTTGGCATTGCGCATGATGATCTTAGGCTTGTGTGTGGCTTCTCAACAATGGAAACCCATTTCATGAAGCTCCCAATGAACAGTACTTGTGCTGACATTGCTTCCAGCGGCAGTTTCGAACTTGGTACTGAGGATAAATTATTTTTATGTGCTACAGGCTTCAGCATTCGACGGTCCCGTTCTGTGAGCTTGTGTGGCTGAGCCATTGTTGCCCCTAAACATTTCCACTTTACAATAACAGCACTTACAGTTGACCGGGGCAGCTCGAGCAAGGGAAGAAATTGGACAAACTAACTTTTTGGAAAGTTGGCATCCTATGACTGCCACATTGAAAGTCTCTGAGCTCTTCAGTAAGACCATTATACTGCCATTGTTTGTCTATGGAGATTGCATGGCTGTGAGCTCAATTTTACACACCTGGTTGAAATAACCGAATCCACTAATTTGAAGAGGTGTCCACATATGTTTGTATGTATAGTGTAAGTACAGGTACTGTACATACAGTAGCCTAACCAACGTGGGTGGTTGTGAAATGTAAACCCATTCATGACTATCAAGTACAGTATATTTACTTCTGGCACAGAAATAAACTTCAAATTAGAAAGAATAACAAAACTTTTCCGAACATGACACTGTGCTTTTAATGTATTTTGATGTGTATAGTTTTTAAAATCTAGCATTACATTTTATGAGAATGCAGGTCTACATTTCACATGTTTTCTGTTAAAGGTGAGGCCCACACTGTACAAATGAAGTAACATTTGGGCCTACACAAACACATCAAGCAAAAACACATTCACTGAGCTTGACAGAGTGATGTCATTACATCTCTATATTTAACGCCACTCACAAACTGGATGAATTGTTTTCGTTTTGATTAAAAAGCTTTTAAATCACTACAGGGATTATAGACCCTAGGTGATCATGGATATATGGTTTCGAAGTTCCCTGTTACCCCAGTCCCATTGTTTCCACTTGGACTTTATAGTAAATTCCCCCACCATCTAGCTTCATTAATAATCACCAAGTATCCTTTGAGTAATTACACAAGCACCTTGTCGCTAACCATAATCCCAGTGAGACCCGACAGCTGGGCACAGCTCTCCAGCCTGCCTAAACACAGGCCTTATGTGAGAGAGCCATATAGGCCAGACATGGCTTTGGTGCCAGGAAACGGTATTGCACATGGGAGCGTGGATTAACTCTAAAAACACACTCTAATCCCCCCAAATGAATATTTCTCTCCACACTAAGAGGAAATGGTTGATGGTGGTCTTGGGTAAAGTGCACAGGAGTGTGAGTTATCTAAATAAAACATTGTATATTCTATTAGTGGTATCTCTGAAGTCATCAGTTGACAAGACCTGATAAAAAATAGAACTGAGTAGGTTTTAGCTCTAAGCGAACATGTGTTTCAGAGTGTCAGGGATGACGAAGTAGGCAACCAGAGACATTGAGATATGGTGCAAATACTATGGGGTCTTATTCCTCCTTCACCCAAATCAAATCAAATCAAATCAAATTTTATTTGTCACATACACATGGTTAGCAGATGTTAATGCGAGCGTAGCGAAATGCTTGTGCTTCTAGTTCCGACAATGCAGTAATAACCAACGAGTAATCTAGCTAACAATTCCAAAACTACTACCTTATACACATAGGTGTAAAGGGATAAAGAATATGTACATGAAGATATATGAACGAGTGATGGTACAGAGCGGCATAGGCAAGATGCAGTAGATGGTATCGAGTACAGTATATACATATGAGATGAGTATGTAAACAAAGTGGCATAGTTTAAAGTGGCTAGTGATACATGTATTACATAAAGATACAGTAGATGATATAGAGTACAGTATATACGAATACATGTGAGATAAATAATGTAGGGTATGTAAACATTATATTAAGTAGCATTGTTTGAAGTGGCTAGTGATATATTTGACATAAATTCCCATAAATTCCCATTATTAAAGTG
Organism: Oncorhynchus keta; assembly: GCF_023373465.1. Taxonomy (NCBI): domain Eukaryota; kingdom Metazoa; phylum Chordata; class Actinopteri; order Salmoniformes; family Salmonidae; genus Oncorhynchus; species Oncorhynchus keta. The sequence goes on along the minus strand of NC_068443.1, from coordinate 26,648,018 downwards.
GCTGGAGTTGAGTCAGTGTGTTGGCAGCAGCCACTCAATGTTAGTGGTGCCTGTTTAACAGTCTGATGGCCTTGAGATAGAAGCTGTTTTTCAGTCTCTCGGTCCCAGCTTTGATGCACCTGTACTGACCTCGCCTTCTGGATGATAGCGGGGTGAACAGGCAGTGGCTCGGGTGGTTGTTGTCCTTGATGATCTTTATGGCCTTCCTGTGACATCGGGTGGTGTAGGTGTCCTGGAGGGCAGGTAGTTTGACCCCGGTGATGCGTTGTCCAGACCTCACTACCCTCTGGAGAGCCTTACGGTTGTGGGCGGAGCAGTTGCCGTACCAGGCGGTGATACAGCCCGACAGGATGCTCTCGATTGTGCATCTGTAGAAGTTTGTGAGTGATTTTGGTGACAAGCCGAATTTCTTCAGCCTCCTGAGGTTGAAGAGGCGCTGCTGCGCCTTCTTCACGATGCTGTCTGTGTGGGTCGACCAATTCAGTTTGTCTGTGATGTGCACGCCGAGGAACTTAAAACTTTCCACCCTCTCCACTACTGTTCCATCGATGTGGATAGGGGGTTGTTCCCTCTGCTGTTTCCTGAAGTCCATAATCATCTCCTTAGTTTTGTTGACGTTGAGTGTGAGGTTATTTTCCTGACACCACACTCCGAGGGCCCTCACCTCCTCCCTGTAGGCCGTCTTGTCGTTGTTGGTAATCAAGCCTACCACTGTTGTGTCGTCCGCAAACTTGATGATTGAGTTGGAGGCGTGCGTGGCCACGCAGTCGTGGGTGAACAGGGAGTACAGGAGAGGGCTCAGAACGCACCCTTGTGGGGCCCCAGTGTTGAGGATCAGAGGGGTGGAGATGTTGTTACCTACCCTCACCACCTGGGGGCGGCCCGTCAGGAAGTCCAGTACCTAGTTGCACAGGGCAGGGTCGAGACCCAGGGTCTCGAGCTTGATGACGAGTTTGTAGGGTACTATGGTGTTAAATGCTGAGCTGTAGTCGATGAACAGCATTCTCACATAGGTATTCCTCTTGTCCAGATGGGTTAGGGCAGTGTGCAGTGTGGTTGAGATTGCATCGTCTGTGGACCTATTTAGCCGGTAAGCAAATTGGAGTGGGTCTAGGGTGTCAGGTAGGGTGGAGGTGATATGGTCCTTGACTAGTCTCTCAAAGCACTTCATGATATGCACACATGACTGTAAGTCGCTTTGGATAAAAGCGTCTGCTAAATGGCATATATTATTATTATTATTATTATGATGACGGAAGTGAGTGCTACGGGGCGGTAGTCGTTTAGCTCAGTTACCTTAGCTTTCTTGGGAACAGGAACAATGGTGGCCCTCTTGAAGCATGTGGGAACTGCAGACTGGGATAGGGATTGAATATGTCCGTAAACACACCAGCCAGCCAGCCAGCTGGTCTGCGCATGCTTTGAGGGCGGGGCTGGGGATGCCGTCTGGACCTGCAGCCTTGCGAGGGTTAACACGTTTAAATGTTTTACTCACCTCGGCTGCAGTGAAGGAGAGTCCGCATGTTTTGGTTGCGGGCCGTGTCAGTGGCACTGTATTGTCCTCAAAGCGGGCAAAAATGTTATTTAGTCTGCCTGGGAGCAAGGCATCCTGGTCCGTGACTGGGCTGGTTTTCTTTTTGTAATCCGTTATTGACTGTAGACCCTGCCACATACCTCTTGTGTCTGAGCCGTTGAATTGCGATTCTAGTTTGTCTCTATGCTGACGCTTAGCTTGTTTGATTGCCTTGCGGAGGGAATAGCTACACTGTTTGTATTCGGTCATGTTTCCGGTCACCTTGCCCTGATTAAAAGCAGTGGTTTGCACTTTCAGTTTCACGCAAATGCTGCCATCAATCCACGCTTTCTGGTTTGGGAATGTTTTAATCGTTGCTATGGGAACAACATCTTCAACGCACGTTCTAATGAACTCGCTCACCGAATCAGCGTATTCATCAATGTTGTTGTTTGACGCAATACGAAACATATCCCAGTCCACGTGATGGAAGCAGTCTTGGAGCGTGGAATCAGATTGGTTGGACCAGCGTTGAACAGACCTCAGCGTGGGAGCTTCTTGTTTTAGCTTTTGTCTGTAGGCAGGGAGCAACAAAATGGAGTAGTTATTCATCTTTTCCAAAAGGAGGGCGGGGCAGGGCCTTATATGCATCGCGGAAGTTAGAATAGCAATGATCCAAGGTTTTACCAGCCCTGGTTGCGCAATCGATATGTTGTTACAATTTAGGGAGTCTTCTTTTCAGATTAGCCTTGTTAAAATCCCCAGCTACAATGAATACAGCCTCATGATATGTGGATTCCAGTTTGCAAAGAGTCAAATAAAGTTCGTTCAGAGCCATCGATGTGTCTGCTTGGGGGGGTATATACACGACTGTGATTATAATCAAAGAGAATTCCCTTGGTAGATAATGCGGTCGACATTTGATTGTGAGGAATTCTAAATCAGGTGAACAGAAGGACTTGAGTTCCTGTATGTTGTTGTGACCAAACCACGTCTCATTAACCATAAAGCATACGTCCCCGCCCCTCTTCTTACCAGAAAGATGTTTGTTTCTCTCGGCGCGATGCATGGAGAAACCATTTGGCTGCACCGACTCCGATAGCGTCTCTCGAGTGAGCCATGTTTCCGTGAAGCAAAGAACTTTACAGTCCCTGATGTCCCTCTGGAATGCTACCCTTGCTCGGATTTCATCAACCTTGTTGACAAGAGACTGGACATTGGCGAGTAGTATGCTAGGGAGTGGCGCGCGATGTGCCCGTCTCCGGAGCCTGACCAGAAGACCGCTTCGTTTGCCTCTTTTACGATGTCGTTGTTTTGGGTCGCAGGCTGGGATCCATTCCGTTGTCCTGGGTGGGAGGCAGAACACAGGATCTGCTCAGGGAAAGTCATATTCTTGGTCGTACTGATGGTGAGTTGACGCTGCTCTTATATTCAGTAGATAGCTGATGTTCTGAAAGAGCTGCAAAATCTGGACCCCTACAAATCAGCCGGGCTAGACAATCTGGACTCTCTCTTTCTAAAATTACTAGCCTGTTCAACCTCTCTTTTGTATAGTCTGAGATTCCCATAGATTGGAAAGCTGCTGCGGTCATCCCCCTCTTCAAAGGGGAGAGACTCTAGACCCAAACTGCTACAGACTTACTTCTATTCTACCCTGCCTTTCTAAGGTCTTCGAAAGCCAAGTTAACAAACAGATTACCAACCATTTCGAATCCCACCGCACCTTCTCCGCTATGCAATCTAGTTTCAGAGCTGGTCATGGGTGCACCTCAGCCACGCTCAAGGTCCTAAACTATATCATAACCGCCATCGATAAGAGACATTACTGTGCAGCCATATTCATCGACCTGGCAAAGGCGTTCGACTCTGTCAATCACAACATTCTTATTGGCAGCCTCAACTGCCTTGGTTTCTCAAATGATTGCCTCGCCTGGTTCACCAACTACTTCTCTGATAGAGTTCAGTGTGTCAAATCGGAGGGCATGTTATCTGGACCTCTGGCAGTCCAGTAAATGTGTAAATAGTTACCCATGTTATTTTGTAAATGTATATATATTTTTTTCATATTTTTTAAAATCAATAATTAGGGGGGAGTGTGTTAGAATACCATTTTGGTATTTTGTATATAGTTATTTGTTTCAAAATGTATACCTTCACCAATTTGGCCACTTGGGTACATTTGTGCTACTTGTGTGGGACACCTGGGTGACTTCATGATAAATGTCATGTAGCAAACTCATTTTGGAAGTTATCATTCTGAAACTTTGCACAAGTACTGTTGCCCTCTTATATTTTTCACCATCATCCTATCTGAATGTTTGTTTTATCTTGTTCATTTTAAAGATGATGATATAAAAATAAAAAAGTATGTTTTTTCCATTGTTTTATCTAAACCAGATCTATTGTGTTATATTATCCTACATTTAATTCATATTTACACAAACTTCAGAGTGTTTTATGCATATCCTTGGTTCTGTGCCTGAGCTACAGGCTATTAGATTTGGGTATGTCTTCAGGCGGAAATTGCACAAAGTAGGGGGAGCTCTAAGAGTTTTCCAGACTCACATTAAACATCTCCAATCCAAAGTGAAATCTAGAATCGGCATCCTATTTCACAACAAAGCATCCTTCACTCATACTGCCAAACATACCCTCATAAAACTGACCATCCTACCGATCCTCGAATTCCGGGATGTAATTTACACAATAGCCTCCAACACTCTACTCAAAAAATTGGATGCAGTCTATCACAGTGCCATCCGTTTTGTCAACAAAGCACCATATACTACCCACCACTGCGACCTGTACACTCTCGTTGGCTGGCCCTCGCTTCATACTCGTCGCCAAACCCACTTGCTCCAGGTCATCTACAAGTCTCCACTAGGTAAAGCCCCACCTTATCTCAGCTCACTGGTCACCATAGCAGCACCCACCTGTAGCACGTGTTCCAGCAGGTATATCTCACTGGTCACCCCCAAAGCCAATTCTTCCTTTGGCCACCTCTCCTTCCAGTTCTCTGCTGCCAATGACTGGAACGAACTGCAAAAGTCACTAAAGCTGGAGACCTCCCTCACTAGCTTTAAGGAGCAGCTGTTAGAGCAGCTCACAGATCACTGCACCTGTACATAGCTCATCTGTAAATAGCCCATCCAATCTACCTCATCCCCATACTGTATTTATTTATTTATCTTGCTCCTTTGCACCCCAGTATCTCTACTTGCACATTCATCTTCTGCACATTCTACCACTCCAGTGTTTAATTGCTATTTTGTAATTACTTCGGAACCATGGCCTATTTATTGCCTTACCTCTCTTATCCTACCTCATTTGTACATGTTTTATATAGATGTTTCTACTGTATTATTGATTGTAATGTTTGTTTATTCCATATGTAACTCTGTGTTGTTGTATGTGTCGAACTGCTTTGCTTTATCTTGGCCAGGTCGCAGTTGCAAATGAGAATTTGTTCTCAACTAGCCTACCTGGTGAAATAAAGGTGAAATAATAATAAAAAATAATAAAATTCCTACTCCATTCACCCAGATAAATGTAACATTCATAGGTTTCGGCTACTACATGACGCTAACATTTTCCCTGTATCCATCATGAGGTTGCTACAACCTAGCCTAGGAATGAACGTTTACAAAGTAGTTGTGCACTGGTCGAGATAATTGTTTGTAATCAAGGTGACAGACAGTGACACATTCAATAACAACTTGCACACTCTTGCCTGCATCTAGCTGATCTAGAGTGTGTTCATTAACCCAAAATAATTGGCTCAACGAATACACCCCTGATCACAGACAAACACAGTTCACTTTCATAGCAGCCATATACAAACAGCTCGTTGAATATATCATTCGTTCTCGCATCTATCTACGTGCCCTCCTCTCATAACCATAGCCAGCCAGCTAACCTTTCTGCATCCCTCTCTGTTTGAGCCAGGTGTTTGAGTAGGCTAAACCAGCTAGATGCATTTGCTAGCTAAGTAAGTGAAAGTGAACAAATATATACTACAAAATCTCTCTCTCGCTTCTCCTTAATTTTGGAAGAAATTAATTTGTTCAAAACTGTTAAACTATTGTCTTTCTTTGAGTCAACTACTTACCACATGTTATGCACTGCAGTGCTAGCTAGATGTAGCGTTTGCAAGTCAGTTAAGAACACATTCTTATTTTCAATGACAGCCTAGGAACAGTGGGTTAACTGCCTGTTCAGGGGCAGAACAACAGATTTGTACCTTGTCAGATCGGGGATTTGAACTTGCAACCTTTTGGTTACTAGTCCAACACTCTAACCACTAGGCTACCCTGGCGCTGATCGGCTGGAGGACATCCTCTGGAAGTTGTTATAATTACTGTGTAATTCTATGGAAGGGGGTGAGAACCATGAGCCTCCTAGGTTTTGTATTGAAGTCAATGTACACAGAGGATAAACTTGATAGCAGGCTGCACCCACTTCCAATAAAGGTCCTTCAAATGGACATAGAGCTCCTTGGGCATCCCCTCTGTCTCTATCTCCAGGGAGCAGAAATGTTTGGGTTGATATTGTATTTTGCTAGAATAGCCTTCTTAACTTTAGCATAGACTAGTGACTCAGTATTTTACATGTGACAAGTTTAAAAATGTATAATGATGTCTACATATTTTTAGGTTACACCTCTACTCATGTTGGTTGAGCACCTACAGTACTTCTTTCAAGATTTTAAACAAAAAGTTATTTTAGCATTAACAGTACACAGTATCAATGTATGACAGGTGCTTTGCTATTTCAACACAAGAGTTCCCCCGCGATTAACAGAGGGATGGCAGATTCCAATGTCCCACCGGAACCATACTTTAACAACGGAATTCCGGTCGGACCTCCTTCACCAAAAATGGCGGAAGCAGAGGTTGAATTTGAGTCAGATGGCTCTAGCAAAGATGAGAGTGAAGAAATGTATACGAATACTGGATGGAGTACTGTCATTAAAGGTTGGATAAAGAGAGCTACAATTACAGTGGAAAATTAGTCGATTAGTAAGCTTACTGCTTCTGTTTGTAGTGGGAGTGCGGTTTACTGATAAGAAGACGTACCTGGGGGATCCATTTCAAAGATGGAAAAGAAAGCATTGGGTACTGCCGAGTCCGTGAGGGTGGCCAGAAGTGGAATTGTTTCGATTTTCTGTGTGTTGGAACTGCAAAAAGAGAACACATATGTCCAGAATGAAGGAGAAAGAGGTGTCTTGCTTACATTTTCAGGGGAAGGGCACCTATTAAGGGAGTGATTTCTGGAGTCTCTTGAGAAGAACCATACAAACGCTCCTCACCGCGTGGCCGCGGCCACCCTAATCTGGTGGTCCCAGCGCGCACGACCCACGTGGAGTTCCAGGTCTCCGGTAGCCTCTGGAAATGCCGATCTGCGGCCAACAAGGCAGAGTTCATCTCAGCCTATGCCTCCCTCCAGTCCCTCGACTTCTTGGCACTGACGGAAACATGGATCACCACAGATAACACTGCTACTCCTACTGCTCTCTCTTCGTCCGCCCACGTGTTCTCGCACACCCCGAGAGCTTCTGGTCAGCGGGGTGGTGGCACCGGGATCCTCATCTCTCCCAAGTGGTCATTCTCTCTTTCTCCCCTTACCCATCTGTCTATCGCCTCCTTTGAATTCCATGCTGTCACAGTTACCAGCCCTTTCAAGCTTAACATCCTTATCATTTATCGCCCTCCAGGTTCCCTCGGAGAGTTCATCAATGAGCTTGATGCCTTGATAAGCTCCTTTCCTGAGGACGGCTCACCTCTCACAGTTCTGGGTGACTTTAACCTCCCCACGTCTACCTTTGACTCATTCCTCTCTGCCTCCTTCTTTCCACTCCTCTCCTCTTTTGACCTCACCCTCTCACCTTCCCCCCCTACTCACAAGGCAGGCAATACGCTCGACCTCATCTTTACTAGATGCTGTTCTTCCACTAACCTCATTGCAACTCCCCTCCAAGTCTCCGACCACTACCTTGTATCCTTTTCCCTCTCGCTCTCATCCAACACTTCCCACACTGCCCCTACTCGGATGGTATCGCGCCGTCCCAACCTTCGCTCTCTCTACCCGCTACTCTCTCCTCTTCCATCCTATCATCTCTTCCCTCTGCTCTAACCTTCTCCAACCTATCTCCTGATTCTGCCTCCTCAACCCTCCTCTCCTCCCTTTCTGCATCCTTTGACTCTCTATGTCCCCTATCCTCCAGGCCGGCTCGGTCCTCCCCTCCCGCTCCGTGGCTCGACGACTCATTGCGAGCTCACAGAACAGGGCTCCGGGCAGCCGAGCGGAAATGGAGGAAAACTCGCCTCCCTGCGGACCTGGCATCCTTTCACTCCCTCCTCTCTACATTTTCCTCCTCTATCTCTGCTGCTAAAGCCACTTTCTACCACTCTAAATTCCAAGTATCTGCCTCTAACACTAGGAAGCTCTTTGCCACCTTCTCCTCCCTCCTGAATCCTCCTCCCCCTCCCCCCCCCTCCTCCCTCTCTGCAGATGACTTTGTAAACCATTTTGAAAAGAAGGTCGACGACATCCGATCCTCGTTTGCTAAGTCAAACGACACCGCTGGTTCTGCTCACACTGCCCTACCCTGTGCTCTGACCTCTTTCTCCCCTCTCTCTCCAGATGAAATCTCGCGTCTTGTGACGGCCGGTCGCCCAACAACCTGCCCGCTTGACCCTATCCCCTCCTCTCTTCTCCAGACCACTTCCGGAGACCTTCTCCCTTACCTCACCTCGCTCATCAACTCATCCCTGACCGCTGGCTACGTCCCTTCCGTCTTCAAGAGAGCGAGAGTTGCACCCCTTCTGAAAAAACCTACACTCGATCCCTCCGATGTCAACAACTACAGACCAGTATCCCTTCTTTCTTTTCTCTCCAAAACTCTTGAACGTGCCGTCCTTGGCCAGCTCTCCCGCTATCTCTCTCAGAATGACCTTCTTGATCCAAATCAGTCAGGTTTCAAGACTAGTCATTCAACTGAGACTGCTCTTCTCTGCATCACGGAGGCGCTCCGCACTGCTAAAGCTAACTCTCTCTCCTCTGCTCTCATCCTTCTAGACCTATCGGCTGCCTTCGATACTGTGAACCATCAGATCCTCCTCTCCACCCTCTCCGAGTTGGGCATCTCCGGCGCGGCCCACGCTTGATTGCGTCCTACCTGACAGGTCGCTCCTACCAGGTGGCGTGGCGAGAATCTGTCTCCTCACCACGCGCTCTCACCACTGGTGTCCCCCAGGGCTCTGTTCTAGGCCCTCTCCTATTCTCGCTATACACCAAGTCACTTGGCTCTGTCATAACCTCACATGGTCTCTCCTATCATTGCTATGCAGACGACACACAATTAATCTTCTCCTTTCCCCTTCTGATGACCAGGTGGCGAATCGCATCTCTGCATGTCTGGCAGACATATCAGTGTGGATGACGGATCACCACCTCAAGCTGAACCTCGGCAAGACGGAGCTGCTCTTCCTCCCGGGAAGGACTGCCCGTTCCATGATCTCGCCATCACGGTTGACAACTCCATTGTGTCCTCCTCCCAGAGCGCTAAGAACCTTGGCGTGATCCTGGACAACACCCTGTCGTTCTCAACTAACATCAAGGCGGTGGCCCGTTCCTGTAGGTTCATGCTCTACAACATCCGCAGAGTACGACCCTGCCTCACACAGGAAGCGGCGCAGATCCTAATCCAGGCACTTGTCATCTCCCGTCTGGATTACTGCAACTCGCTGTTGGCTGGGCTCCCTGCCTGTGCCATTAAACCCCTACAACTCATCCAGAACGCCGCAGCCCGTCTGGTGTTCAACCTTCCCAAGTTCTCTCACGTCACCCCGCTCCTCCGCTCTCTCCACTGGCTTCCAGTTGAAGCTCGCATCCGCTACAAGACCATGGTGCTTGCCTACGGAGCTGTGAGGGGAACGGCACCTCAGTACCTCCAGGCTCTGATCAGGCCCTACACCCAAACAAGGGCACTGCGTTCATCCACCTCTGGCCTGCTCGCCTCCCTACCACTGAGGAAGTACAGTTCCCGCTCATCCCAGTCAAAACTGTTCGCTGCTCTGGCCCCTCAATGGTGGAACAAACTCCCTCGCGACGCCAGGACAGCGGAGTCAATCACCACCTTCCGGAGACACCTGAAACCCCACCTCTTTAAGGAATACCTAGGATAGGATAAAGTAATCCTTCTCACCCCCCCCCCCTTAAAATATTTAGATGCACTATTGTAAAGTGGCTGTTCCACTGGATGTCATAAGGTGAATGCACCAATTTGTAAGTCGCTCTGGATAAGAGCGTCTGCTAAATGACTTAAATGTAAATGTAAGTTGCGGTTGAGATGATGAAGAGGGAAATTCTTGGAGTAGTTGGTTTTCATCGGTTGTCTCGTATGGTGAATGAAAGACAGGAGTAAAGTGTGTCGGGTCAACAGTTTTTTGAACAACAGTTTCTCTCTACACACGTCAAGATGGATTATGTGAATTATCCTGTGAGAGCATTTGTTCTCAGGGAATTACAATGAACAAAGTGCCAAGTGTTAGGTCAAGTGTTTGTAGGAAACTGGACATAAGTGATCATTTTACTAAGATAGAAGAGGAAAACGAACGTTGGAATTGTGGTGGGGAATGTGCACGAGTGCCCTCTTAGGGTGAAGGAGGTAGAGATCGACCAGGTTAGAGATGTCTCTTATGCTGAGGCAGTGAAAAGCGTCAAGGAAAGTATGTCGGTCACCATGGTTACCACCGCAGTCTAGGTTCGCCAGGTGCAGGATCCAGAAACCCTCGGAGTCGTAGTGATTGCTATGGTGATGAACTGCACCGCCGGAGTGAATAAGAAATGAAGAAAGATTGATATCCTATCTGCAGCTGAACGTAACTTGGGATTGAAGGATGAGACAGGCGAGAAGCTGCACGGAATACTGGTTGGAGCAGTTTCGTCCTCTCAGGTCCCCGCACTGTGTCGGGCTCTGAGTGAATTTGACGATTACTTTTTTGTTTTCTATTATGTTTTTCAGACGTTATAGTGAGTTGAACGTTTTAGTTTTTCCCTTTCCCTTTTTGGATTTCTCACCTTTTAGTTGTCTATATCCAGTAGTGGGCAGCAATACACCTTTTCAGGTTGTAGTCCGCCCTAAAACCCCACCGAAGAGACCATTACCAGAACACAGCGGGTTTCCATGCTGCAGACATGGGACCGGTAACTATGGAGACATGGAGGTAAACAGAAAACATTACCTAGAACATTGATTGTTTGTATGATATTAGTTAAATTATAAAGTTAGATGATACCAGTTACTGTGTTGCGTTGACTCAACATAGAGAAACAATAGAAACAAATGTCAAGAATGTAATTGTGCATTTCTGCGACAAAGTTATGGATGAGATATAAGAAACAAAAGCCCTGTGTCGCGTCATTACTTATATATTATGTGTATCACCATGTGTATAGTGCAAAGTTGGTGTTAATGTGCATAAGTTATAAGGATATTTGTTTGGCAGGGGTTTTTACTCTGAGTTGCAGGCGTCTCACTGAGCATAGCTTTCCAATATAGGTCGCAGAACATATTGATCCATATTGTTTTAACTTCAGGCTACTCATCAGTGATATTATGGTAGGAACATTCAGACATAATATGATGCAGAGTTATCGAGTATTGAAAAAAACAACATGTAAGCCAAACAAAGCATTTGCGTGAATACAACTCAACTAAGACACTGTTCACATTTCCATCACCATGTGAAACATACATCTTTCCCTTTCAATCTTTCCCCATCAAGGTATAAATCACTGGGGACAGTCAGGTTCAAATTAAATATGGTGTCTATGATGGTTGTCAGATGGACCAGGGGTTTGTGCTCGTCCTAATCACCCTCTGAGGGATGGAATAGATCACGCTGTCATCCAGATCTAAATGGCCTCTCAAATGTCACCCTAACAGACACACCTACACTGCGCTGCTCTCACTTTACATCTGTACCACCTCAGTATAGAAATGTATAGAAACTCAAGACCTCAAAACTGCTGGGCTCCTCAGCATTACGCACTGCTGTCACCATCATTACACACACCTGCTTCCCTCGTCATGTGCATCAGCGATCATTTGGACTCACCTGGACTCAATCACCTGTTATTTCCTTCCCTATATCTGTCTGTTCCCCAGCTCTGTTCCCCGCTTCCGCATTAACAGTATGTTATTTTGTTACCCGTGTGCTGACGCTGTTTCTGTCTTGTCCCTTGTCTGTTCCTCATTAAATGTTTGACTCCCCGTATCTGCTTCTCGACTCCAGCGCCGGTCCTTACAGAAGTACTGTGTTATGTTCACACAACACCGTACCAGAAAAAGCACCAAGATGACCAGTTGTGAGTGATGAGTATTACTATATGTCTGCCCCACTACCAACACAGTGGTGGCATTATCTTCCATCTTCAGCCATTTCTCCCCAACTCCAGCGTGCACCACCCCTACAGCTGTGTGCCTGCCATGGTGGTCTTATCTTCATCTTGACCTCGCCTTTCCCTGAATCAAGCGGCGTGCTCTTCAATCCTCCACACTTTATTTCCTAGCAGTTGTGCTGTTATCTGCAGGAGAAGTGAAACCGTTTTCAGTTATCTGAAAGGCCATCATGTGGGTAGTGTACACGGGGGTCACAGTTGGTTACATGCTGATGCCCTGAACGAAGCGGAGCTGCAGAGATAATGAAATCCTGCTCAGGCAGGGAAGGAAGAAGGCAAATAACATACAGGCTTTAGCTATGTTACATATGTGCTAACATGACGACATACAGAGGCCGAGTCACAACAAAGACAAACAAGTGCTTTATATACAATAGTAAGTAGGAGGATAATTTGAGAAAAGAAAAAACAACACACCCACAGTAAAGGATATTCACTGTCATCATGAGATATCAAATAGGCAACAAATTATTTTTTTATTTTACCGTTATTTAACTAGGCAAGTCAGTTAAGAAGAAATTCTTATTTTCAATGACGGCCTAGGAACAGTGGGTTAACTGCCTGTTCAGGGGCAGAACGACAGATTTGTACCTTGTCAGCTCGGGGGTTTGAACTTGCAACCTTCCGGTTCCTAGTCCAACGCAGACCAGGACTCTTCAGTGGAAGGTTGACAGTTTGCTCTATCTGCTGTTGTTGGGCAGAGACAGTCACATAACAATCACCTGGGGAGGGGAAACACATTGCACATGGCCTTGGCTTCATGGTCTTCCTTTGCTGTTGCACCCAAGTCATGTTGATGGACAAGGTTACATTTAATTTGGTTCTATACATGACTGAGAATAAAGCATGACTCACAACAGTAAACTAACCAGTGGGTCTCTATGCTGCTACCAGTGTCTTATTTTAAGCATTTATGCATCATTTCCATTTCCCTTGAATGTTTTGCGTCAGAATTTGTTAAAGAGTTTGGCTAATATTTACAGACAGCTTTACTTATTTATGAGGAGCACTAGAGATGTATCTGTGGACTTCGACACCACTAATAATAAATGTTGTTTGGCTAATCCTTCTGTGGGACAGAAATGCTGAAAGTAAAGCTGTAAATAGTCTATAGACACAAGGCTACTTTTTCCAAAAGCATACACAGGCTTTGGGAGAAGGTGTATAGCCTCAACGAGCAAGTGGCGGCCACATACACACGATATCAACGGCCGGATGTTGAACCTCATTTTCTCACATGGTGCCACACTGGCTGTACTATAGACCAACTCCATTTATAGTCCCCAAATGCAGTCTCCCCAACAATTTGCAGCTGATAAAAAGGCGATTTTTCTCCTCCTAAGCAGGGCAGCCTTTTGTTCTGTCCATTCTTATCATCTTGGAATGTGAAAAATCCTCCTCCAGCTCTGTCTGGGAAGTGAATGAGAAAATTCAGGGGAGCTGGAGCCTTGGGCATTGAGGCGCAATAATGCATTTGATTTATATTGCTCTTATGTCAGCAGATTTATAGCAGGGGCCACTGTATAACCGCCTGTCCCTGGCAATACATATTGAGTGGCACAGAAAATAGGGAGTATTTGATTTATTCATTTAGCAATTTATTTTGTTGGGTGGCTATAAAAAAAGCACATGAAAATTGCAACAAGACATTTCACCCTATCAATAACATCTGATTTCATCTCTCCAACATGATTTCATAAAACAATGACAAGAAACATATCTAAAGATGCGGTTTAAGATGAGTTATGCCACAGCATTTAATCTTTAAAGATATTAGGTAAACATAAGATAAATATAGAAAATTCTAGAAAATTCTATGTTCCTTCATACAAATGTATGCTCATGAATATAGAGCAAATATATAATGAGAAAATGCATACCATCAGATCTCACATGTGATTAATTACTGTAAACATAAGGACTAATGTGAGGTAATGAGGTGAATATAGAATGAGAGAAGGTGACAGCAGGCTACTTGATATGATGATGGCCACAGGACAACAGCATGTCATGGTGACATGGAGGCCAGGAAACCAACCCTCTAGAGACTCCCTTTCTCTCTGTCTACTGAAAGGAGAGGAAGGAGGGGTAGAGGGAAAGTGTGCAATGTAAATGTGTTGAGACTGGCAGCAGGGCTCTCAGTTACAGCAGATAGCCAGTTGGTCTGAAGAAATGGACAGGCCTCGGGGTACAGAGTTGAATTTCAACTAGCAGACTGACAGAGATAAGAGAGGATGGAAATGTAAAGTATTCACATTGCCTAGGACTAATCACAGGTGGAGACATTACTTACGGTAGATGCTTGATTTAGTAAGTAATCTCACTCATGGCACAGCAGCCTCCCATCTGGTTTTTAAACTAAAACAGTTTGTCACCTCTCTTTAACGACATCACTGGGACTTAGAAGAACACAACTCTGTAATAACATCCTCTGACCTGGCTAGCACCAAAAATACATACCCAAAAGAAGTTTCCCCCCAGCTTGCTGTTCTAATTAAAAAAACAGTTTACACATGTTTTAATTTCAGGCTTATCTCTGAAGACCAGCTGTGAGTTGAACACTTATCGAGACCTCGCACATCTCACAGGGAGATAAGTGATGTATGTTTCACGCTTGCATGTATTCAGATGTGGGATGGACCAGACGGCATGAATTGCCAAGCAGTTTTCCTGACAGATTGTTATTGCCAAGAGGATGGAACCGCCAGGTACATGATATCACCTTTCTGACTCCACTTTGGACTCCCCCTGATACCCCCACAGAGTATGTCACTCTCTACCCTCTCTCTCTTTCTCGTTCAACAGTGTTAATAGCTTTTTAACTTGTGGTACTGCACAAGGCACCACTATTTTACTATCTCCATTTTGGTGTCGGGACAACAACAACAAGAAAACGCTCTAGTTGACATCTGTCTATTCTAATTCCAAGGAGAAAGATCAGGATATGGAAGAAAACATCCCATAACATCCCAATCCACACACAGAAACCAAAGAAAGCAAGAATATTAAAGAGCAGTGTAATGTCAGCACCACCGATACACAAACTTGTAAGATGGAACAGATGGGACACGCTACGAAACATTTACTTGAGTGGAATGGTCTGGAAAAGAATGTGACACTATGTCCAGCTGCTGCCACTGCCAGTGCCTTGGCTCTGGCTCACGGTGGCTCCAGGACCAATCTCCTCAGTCTCCAGTGATCCTGACACGGTCCTGTGTGACTGTATGGCTGCTCACTCTCCCGCACCTGTACGATGACTAGATGAGTATTACCATCTAACATCAAGGATAGAGAAAGTAGTAAATACCCAGGGGCTAGAACAATGGAGTAGAGAGTTACTGATTGCCAATCAAATTTCTCTCACTCTGGACAATTATGGTATTTTCTCTCACATTGACAGTCCTCTCTCTTTTCTATAGTCTCATATCATGGCCATCTTCATTTTGATTAAGCCTGAACTGCTGAAGGCCATATACGTAATTGTGTTTCGCATAATAATAAAACACATTTACTGCTGCAAGATAATCCTCTATATTGAAGAACGGTGTTGCCGTTGGATACCTACATTTCCAAAAGTTCTAAACAAAGCCATGAATCCATAGCATAGCCTTCATGGCGACACTGACCACAACATTGTATTTGTTTCCTATAGCCAAGCACGCAGGAATGAATATTTCACTACAATGCAGGTATCTCCTGCCAGAGATATCGGACAATGTAATAAGATAAATATATAATTGACCATTTCCAGCAACCAAAGCAAAAATGCCACATTTTGGTTTGGATAAATTAATCAATAGTAATTGCTGGAATGTAATAGAGAATACTATTTAGTTATGTTGCTGACATAATAGGTATAATATTATTTTGCTGTCATATGAGAGATAAAATGTGTGGACCTGTTCATTTATCCAGGCATGGTGGTGGATAGCATGGTAGTTGGATGCTATCAATTAATGAGATGTCAACAGGCATTTGCTGTTGCATTATTCACGTCAGCTCTGTGGTACACATTCAGATCCCCTCTGTGTGCATTTCCTCAACAAACCTAAAGCTGAACAACTTCAGAGGTCTAAGTCGATCTGTGGATTTGTTTTTACAAAGATACAGTAGAGTGACCCAACCACACTAACTATAAGAGCCTTTTGGTGTAGGACAGGGGTGTCAAAGTCAAATGGACGGAGGGCCAAATAAAAAATTTAGCTACAAGCCGAGGGCCGGACTGTTCGAATGTTCATTGAAAAATTTTTAAATGACGCATATAGTCTAGTGAACCTAATTGAACCTACTGAAAACCTAACAAATATATTCCAATATGATCAGATAAATAAAGCAATATTTTCTTATGGCTCTGTCAGTAATCTTTAATTTTCAACAGACACAAAAGACAAATTTCCTTTATATAAAAATCCCCATAACATGAACATTAAATGAAAGAAACCGGTATTCAAGGCACCATCAGTAGCCTATATTTTCTATTTTAGCAAAAGTGGGCTAAATTTACTTCAAAGAAAAAAACAATAATAGCAATTTTCTATCATCCACTCAACTGAAATATTTTTAAAATATAATTGGATTGAAATACAATAAAATAAAGTGCAAAAATCTATTAATCAAAAACAACACTTTGTTTAAGGAGAAGTAACATGCAGTGAAAACAAATATTAAACTTTAACTTTTAAACTTGAACTGAGTAAAAACTCTAAATATGTGATTGCACAGTAATGTTCACTTGTTTGAGGTTGAGGGTGATACTTGGTGGTGTCCCATCTTTTCCACAAGTTCATCAATGTTCGGGGTAAGGCTCTGAGCTGAGGAAATCCTCAGAATTGAGTGGAGGTGTTCAGCAGTAAGTCGACTTCTGTGTGATGTTTTGTTCAAGTTCATCAAAGAAAACAGTTGTTCACACAGGTATGTGCTGCCAAACATAGACAACGTTTGAGCAGCCTGGATGCGCAGCTGGGGCATTGTGTCGGGGAGGAAACGGGCGAACTCCGCAGCACCCACTGCCGCATATTTTGCCCTCAGTGCATCATTGCATTGGAGGTCAATCAACTCCATTTGGAGGTTTGGTGGTGAGCTTTCCACGTCAACAGCAAATGGGTTACCGAGTAGTTCCAACCTGCTTTTTTGTGCTTCAAAGTCAGCAAATCGGCGTCGAAAGTCAGCGGCAAGCATACCTATTTTATCAGCCAACTGTGCGCTCGGGAACGCACTGGTAGAGAGCTTCTCTTTCATGGTCTGGCAGCTGGGAAAGTGGCTCAAATTTTCTTTCCGCATCTGCGTCTCCCACAGAGTCAGTTTGGTTTTAAATGCCTTCACTGTACTGTACATATCAGAGATGACACGATCCCGACCCTGCAGCTGCAAGTTCATTGCATTCAGATGACTCGTAATGTCACACAGAAAAGCCATTTCACACAGAAACATTTCGTCTCGGAGTTGTGTTGTGTCTTTCCCTTTGCTGTCCAAGAACAGACAAATCTCCTCACGAAGCTCGAAACATCTTTGAAGCACCTTTCCCTGGCTTAGCCATCGCACCTCTGTGTGATAAGGCAAATCACCATGCTCCGTTTCTAACTCCGTCAGAAATGCCTTGAACTGGCGGTGATTCAAACCTTTGGCTCTGATAAAGTTAACTGTGCGCGTGATGATGCTCATTACATGCTCCATTTTCAAGGCTTTACCGCACAACGCTTCCTGGTGTATGATACAATGATAAGCTGTCAGCTCACCTGTCGCGTTTTCCTCTTGCATCTTTTCCCGTATCTTCGCCACCAGTCCGCTCCTGTGTCCACACATCGCAGGTGCTCCGTCGGTTGTCAAACCCACGAGTTTTTCCCAAGGCAGCTCCATCTCATTTACACATCTTGACACCTCTTCATACAAATCATGCCCCGTAGTTGTGCCATGCATAGGATGTAAAGCCAAAAACTCCTCTGTCACGCTTAGGCTGGAGTCCACTCCGCGGATGAAAATTGACAACTGGGCAATGTCAGAAATGTCGGTGCTCTCATCCACAGCCAAGGAATATGCAATGAAATCTTTTCCTTTTTCACAAGCTGCTCTTTTAGATTGATGGACAACTGGTCTACTCTCTCGGCAATGGTGTTTCTGCTCAGACTCACATTTAAAAAGAGTTGCCTTTTTTCTGGGCAAACTTCGTCACAAACTTTAATCATGCAGTTTTTGATGAAATCCCCCTCCGTAAATGGCCGGGCTGATTTAGCGATCTCTTCTGCCAAAATAAAACTGGCCTTGACAGCAGCCTGGCCTTGTGATTTGGCTTTTTGAACAGAGCCTGTCGAGATTTGAGGCCTCGTTTTAATTCCTCTGCCTTTTGTAGCCTTTGTTCCATGTCCATATTCTTGTTTTTGTCCGCGTGTTTCGTTTCATAATGTCGTCTCAGATTATACTCTTTCAGTACCGCCACACTTTCTCCACACAGAAGACACACAGGTTTTCCAGCTACCTCCGTGAACAAATACTCCGACTCCCACCTTGTTTGAAACCCCGGTTCTCAGTGTCCACCTTCCGTTTTGCCATTTTTGATGGGTATCTGAAAGTTAATTTTACTGTGATGCTGACAACTGCTGTGCCAATAAATATTGAAATGAAGCAGCCTACTGCTCGGTGCGTCACCGTTGCATTGTGGGAAATGTAGTATTGGTGCGTGTAAAAGATCTGCGGGCTGCCGGCTTGCTGCGGTCTGCGGGCCGGTTCTAATAATAAATCAAGATCATCCCAGGGGCCGTAAAAACCTTCTCGCGGGCCGGATGTGGGCCCGCGGGCCTTGACTCTGACATATGTGGTGTAGGAGAATGAAGAACAGAGTGAATCCATCACAGCATTGCATGTGTGTGTGTGTGTGTGTGTGTGTGTGTGTGTGTGTGTGTGTGTGTGTGTGTGTGTGTGTGTGTGTGTGTGTGTGTGTGTGTGTGCGTGCGTGCGTGTGCGTGCGTGCGTGCGTGCGTGTGTGTGTGTGTGTGTGTGTGTGCGTGTGCGTGTGCGCGTGCGTGAAACATGTCTCATATCAGAGCGTTTACAGGATTCGGGGCTCAGCCCAAAGCCAGTAGAGGGGTCCGGGGTCATCCTCCACTGGCAAAAAATAGAAGAAATTTCAGCAGCTGAACACATGAATTTTGTGCACTATGAGAACAACATTGTAAAATTAGAACATTGAGAGATTAGATCATTTTCAGGTAACTTGCACCTTCCCATCTGCCACAGCAGACACTGCCAGTACTAAATTACAGTAGCTACACGCTTAGAATAAATGTTCTACCTGGAAACAAAAAGGGTTATCCTATGGGGACAAAGAATGCGGATGGAACCCTTTTTTCTAAGATTATACTGTGGCTCTCTCTACTCTGGAACTCTTTCTACTCTCTATTCTGGAATACATACACTACCGTTCAAGTTTGGGGTTGCTTGGAAATGAATGTTTTCATCTGTCCTCCTCATCTGCAAGGTAACAAGGTAGACATGCAACATGTCATTAGTTAGTTTTAAAGTTACTGTATATTGACACCATCAGGGCAACACAACTGTAAATACAAATTAAAGTGTTGGCATAAGAGAACTACAACTCCAAACATGACAGAAAATAAGCTACATAGCCCCTTGGCTAAATGAATATAAAGAGACATGAGCCCCCAAAAAAGACCTGTAAAATGTAATAAGTTATAAGACCTATATGATTCATTTAATTTAATAATTTCTACCAGGTAATGATAGATCACATGTCATTCGAGGAGACAACTTAAGGGCCTATGTATTTTGTCTAGTTGGGTTAGCCACAGACAAAAATAGCAATCTTCTCGCTGGCTGAGATAATGAGTGGGCTTGACATGCTGAGAGATGAGTTTGGATTGGTCTGCCACATAGCCCGCTTCTGTCTATTTGAGCTGGTCGGTATGTCTAGGTAATCCTGTTTAACATGGCTTTTTAAATGTTTTATTGTGTAGTAAAACTGCATAAGCCTAATGTCAAGTTAAAGTGTACGGTTAGCCAGCTGACGTTAGCTGGCAGGCTCACTTGCTAACGTTACGTGTATGCTCTCCACTTTCTGGGGGACCAAGTTTTGAAATCAGTGGAATTTGAGTATGATAGCTAAGGAGATGGAGAAAAACACCTGTCTCCAGATTACATCTTCAAACTAAGGGCAACCATGGCATCCGACAGGAGACTCGTCCATCCATGATGTATTCGGGTAAGATAGTATAGCTAGTTACATTGTCAGATATTACACGTTTCAAATTTTTTGAGAAAGTGGTTTTATTTCAAGTTAAAGTGGCTGGCTCGCTAGCTAACGTTACGTGTATGATCTTATTATTCGTATCTCAGAGCCAATTGTTTGACTAGCTATAGTCTAATGTTAGCTAGCTGCAGATTCACGAAGGGTAGTAACGTCATGAGTTGGTATTATGGTTAATTGTTTACCAAGCTACATGTCATAACAAAAGACTCGTCTGAGTGTGCCAGAGCACAGAATAACTGATGAATTTACGAATGCTCAACACCCACTGAATATGGTCAGTGTCAGTAAACATTGGCAAATTGTTTTATTAAATTGTTGCCAGCAGCACAGTTACAGTCACCAACTCTCTGGATAACATGAAAACAGCCTAACCAGCTCTGCTAGGGCGAGTGAAATGGTCAGAGTGGGGTGTTCTCTCATTATGTGTCTGGAAGTAGCTAGAAAACTAGCCAATGTTAGCCAGTTAGCTTGGGTGCTTGACTGCCATTGTGAGGTCAGAACGTGCAGCACAACCCTACTCATCGGGCAGAGCGTCCACTGTGCACTCTTAACGCTCCGAGAGTGAAATACTCTGAATTTACGAATGGGCAATCTGACAGCACAGTTGCATTCACCAATGCTCTGGATAACATAACAGCCTAACTAGCTCTGCTAGGGTGAATAATGTTCAGTGAGCTGTTCTCTCATTTGTGTCTGGAAGTAGCTAGCAAGTTAGCTTTGGTGCTTGACTGCTGTTAGTACAGAACGCTGGGATCAACCCATAAAGATATGGATGGGGCTAAAAGGGTGTGAGCGATGCTGAATGAGTGTAGACGAAGATGGGCGCTTCCTGTAGTAGTACCAAAACATTCTAAGACCCTCTCAAAAGTGAGTTTACAAGTGTATCATGTTTCAAAGCAAAATTACTTTCCCATTGTTCGTCAACTGTAGTGTATGATATACCATTTTGTAGCTCCGAGTCTTTACTTTTATCCAACGTAATTAATACCATTTCAAATTTTGCGTCATAAGACCGATTTTAGCCAGTCTGTCACATTTCCACATGATATACATCGAGTACACAGTGCAATGACATGCTTACTTGCAGGATAACCTCTTGACAATGCAACAACAATAGAAAAAGGAAGTAGCTAAGATAATAAAAAGAGTAATACAAATAAAAGCTCCAAAAAATTATTTCACTAATTTAATTATGTTTTTTTTTTTTACAAATAGTTACAAAGCCTACATGTAAATACCAGACATTTACCAGACAAATAAACTTGTGTTACTTTGACACTGTCTGCATCTGGGTCTTCTCCTGAAACGTGATACCACTTTCTCATATAGAGAAGTACTTCAGTTATTCCCATGTAAATGTAGAGAGATCATTCAGTTATTATGTCGAATCTCCTTGATGTTGCTTTATTGTTACTATTCAATCACTAAAGACCTGCACTTTCAGCTTCCTTTTTAACTTTGTGGGTGGGAAGTAGTTACCCTCTGTTCCAAGCTGTATTGTAAGAACTGCTCCTAACAAAGTGTCATCGTGCTTGACAAACTATGGAGAAGAAGAATGTAACCCTTTTATATAGCCAGGGCTTTATGACATGCCCAGGATAAGCAGTCCAATTCCTCCCAGAGTGATGATTCACATCTGACAACAAAAAAAGCAGCCCTTTCATGAGTTGCTTGCTCTTTCATTTCACAGTGGCAATTCAGTTTGACACTTGAGAAAAAACACTGTTGACAATTGTTGCTCTGTGGAGAGCCGTTGGCTGAATGAGGCCACTCATAGACTCCCGTGAGGAACATTCCTTTGTTCCATTCTGAACGCCAGGTTCTATTTAGGACCATCATACTAGCCATCACACATTAAAGCCATCACTTACGTCAATATTTTATCAAGGAGATGCCACAGAACTGTTGGAGGAAGAAGAATGTTTTTCATCCTACAGAGAGAACCGATTTTACTCTAGGTGAAAGATAGCACTTTAAATTAAAAAGTGCTAAATCACAACATCTTGAAATTCTTTATATATACAGCATAATTGTACTCCTGAGTTGCGCAGCGGTCTAAGGCACTGATTATCAGTGCTAGAGGCTTCACTACAGACCCTGGTTTGATCTCGGGCTGTATCACAACCGGCCGTGATTGGGGGTCCCATAGCGCGGCGCACAGCGTCGTCTGGGTTATTAGGGGAGGGTTTGGCCGGGGTAGGCCGTCATTGACTTGCCTAGTTAAATAAAGGTTCAATAACATGTTTAACTGGCAGATGTGCTTCTCCTTGATTCTAAAGGCTTCTCTAACTGCACTCGCTGGTGACAAAACGCAGCCATCAAAGTTATCCATCTGTGTGCTTGACCTGATGATGTTTTTGACGCTCAACCGTGTGGACATGTGCAGAGCACAGCACAGTTTGGAGGAGTTGACAGGCCTGCAGGCAGCCAAGTGATGTTCCCTGGAAGAGAAAACCTCTGTTCAGTCCACAGTCTCTCTCTCTCTCTCTCTCTCTCTCTCTCTCTCTCTCTCTCTCTCTCTCTCTCTCTCTCTACAGCGTCTTCCTTCCAAATGACTTTCCATATGCCCTCTGACCATTAAATGCCTTCTTTATTTATATATTTACTCTCTTAATTTGTGCCCTTGGCCTGACCACTGGCCCAAAACAGATGCTAAGGATACATTTTTCTGACATTTGTCATTCCTGTCCCTGAGATGAGTCATACGAGGGGCAAACTTTGTGGTTAAATGATTCATGTCTGTTTCATGTTCCTCGGCATTAGGCTTGCATCTATCTACATGTAAACTCACGCTCCTACTCTTTGCTTATATTTACAAGCTAATAGCACGAACGCAGCACAAATACAAGATGCATACTGTAGAAGAAAAAAACGATGAACTTGAGAACCATATGTGACTCGTTTCAGGAAACTAAGCGTATGTCGCACGTCACTCTTCACGAGAGAGGGATTTGAACTTAAACATTTTTTTTATTTTTATCAAAATACGTTTTTTGGCAGAAATGCCTTCTGAAACGTGAACTTCCATGTGCCTTAATAACAAATTTGTATTCCATCCATAAATACAAATAAAATTGTTAAATTACAAGCCATGCTTGGATGAGATAATGGATGGGTTGGACATGTCGGGAGATGAGTTTGGATTGGTCTGCCATGTAGCATGCTTCTGTCTGTATCGTGAGCTGTTCAGAGTGTTTTTATTGTCCTTTCTAACGAGACGTTTTTAAAAGATATAACGTTAGCCATCAAGAACGACAAAATAATAGCTACCTTTCTCAACAACATTGATGCCCTGAATTTAGCAGGCTCTATCGACAGATCGGTTGAAAGAAGTGAAAAAGTACTTTGTAAACACGCCAAGGTCAGTGTGAACCGGAGTGACTTTACACAACGCTGGCCAAACAAGCTACAAACAAAACGGAGTTACTGGTTCCAGCCTGCCGTGAAGCGTTTATCCATGTATACAGGTCAGAGTCTACCTACATTTTGAAGTACAAATTTAAAATTGAGTCAGAAAGTCATTTTTATTGCAAGTTAAAGTGTATTGTTAGTTAGTTTGTGAATGTCAGCTTGCTGGCTCGCTAGCTAACTTTACGTGTATGATCTGTGTAGTAATATTATTCGATTCAGAAATCCATCTGCATTATTAAAGCCTAATGTTAGCTAGCTAACATTGAACCTAGTTTGTTAGCTTTAGCTACCTACAGATTCATACTACAGCTATGACAATGTTTCTGTTGGTAGTGGTATGAGTTGGGATTATTCCAGTTCGTTGTTTAGCTAGCTAGCTACCTAACTAGCTACATGTCTAAACAAAAGACTCCACTTTAGCCGGATTATTACATGACTCATCAAATTAGACATTTATTTCACATGACCCATCAATTTAGACAAGTGTGTCAGGGTAAGCTCCCGAGTGGCGCAGCTGTCTACTAAGGCACTACATCTCAGTGCTAGAGGTGTCACTACAGACGCTGGTTCGACTCCAGGCTGTATCACAATCGGCCGTGATTGGAAGTCCCATGGGGCGGTGCACAATTGGCCCAGTATAGTCCAGGTTAGGGTTTGCCTGAGGTAGGCCGTCATTGTAAATTAAAATGGGTTCTTAACTGACTTACCTAGTTAACTTCTTTGAGATGGTGGGCGCTCTTTAAATTTTTGGATAAAAAAAAAAGTTTTAAACAAGATATTTTGTCACGAAAAGATGCTTGACTATGCATGTAATTGACAGCAAAAATTGAAATTGAAAGAAAAAACTCTGACGTTTCCAAAACTGCAAAGATATTATCTGTGAGTGCCCCAGAACTAATGCTACAGGCGAAACCAAGATGACATTTCATACAGGAAATGGTCCAGATTTTGAATGCGCTGTGTTTCAATGTCTCCTTATATGGCTGTGAATGCGCCAGGAATGAGCCTGCTCTTTCTGTCGTTTCCCCAAGGTGTCTGCAGCATTGTGACGTATTTGTAGGCATATCATTGGAAGATTGACCATAAGAGACTACATTTACTAGGTGTCCACCCGGTGTCCTCCATCAAAATTATTGCGTAATCTCCAGGTCCATGTGCGTTTCCATTTTCTTCAGAGGAGAAAGTCAACTGCCACGAATGATTTATCATCGATAGATATGTGAAAAACACCTTGAGGATTGATTCTAAACAACGTTTGCCATGTTTCTGTTGATATTATGGAGTTAATTTGGAAAAAAGTTTGCGTTGTAATGACTTAATTTTCGTTTTTCTTACCCAAACGTGATGAACAAAACGGAGCGATTTGTCCTACACAAATTATCTTTTTGGAAAAACGAAACATTTGCTATCTAACTGAGAGTCTCCTCATTGAAAACATCTGAAGTTCTTCAAAGGTAAATGATTTTATTTGAATGCTTTTCTTGTTTTTGTGAAAATGTTGCATGCTGAATGCCAGGCTTAATGCTATGCTAGCTATCAATACTCTTACACAAATGCTTGTTTAGCTATGGTTCAAAAGCATATTTTGAAAATCTGAGATGACAGTGTTGTTAACAAAAGGCTAAGCTTGAGAGCTAATATATTTATTTCATTTCATTTGCGATTTTCATGAATAGTTAACGTTGCGTTATGCTATTGAGCTTGTGGTGATAATTACACTTCTGGATACAAGTTTTTTTCGTAGCCAAACATGATGAACAAAATGGAGCGATTTGTCCTACACAAATAACCTTTTTGGAAAAACTGAACATTTGCTATCTAACTGAGAGTCTCCTCATTGAAAACATCTGAAGTTCTTCAAAGGTAAATTATTTTATTTGAACGCTTTTCTTGTTTTTCTGAAAATGTTGCATGCTGAATGCTAGGCTTAATGCTATGCTAGCTATCAATACTCTTACACAAATGCTTGTTTAGCTATGGGTCAAAAGCATATTTTGAAAATCTGAGATGACAGTGTTGTTAACAAAAGGCTAAGCTTGAGAGCTAATATATTTATTTCATTTAATTTGCGATTTTCATGAATAGTTAACGTTGCGTTATGGTAATGAGCTTGAGGCTATAAATAGGATCCCGGATACGGGATTGCTCGTCGCAACAGGTTAAATAATAAATATGTTTATCTGAATACTTTCTGTTTTTGATATTGCTGCTATGAATGGGTGTAGACAAAGAAGAGCTCTCCAGTACCTCTACCAAAATAATTCAAGGGACATTTTCTCAAAAGTGGGGTTACAAGTATATTAACTTTCAAAGCAGAATACCTTTCCCAGTGTTCCTCTACTGCAGTGTATGATATACCATTTTCTAGCTCGGAGTCTCTACTTTTATCCAATGTAAAAACACCATTTAAAATGTTGCTACATAAGACTGAATCAAGGCAGTTGGTCAAGTATGCCAAGACAGAATATAAAGAGAGATGCATTCTACAGACATTTTAGTAAAAGTTGGGAGAACGTGAGCGTCATTTTTCACTGGTACTACACAAATATAATTGAGGGATTTAACTCACCAGGAGAGGATTATAACACAAGGGGTACTCTAGAACCCGCTCCTTCACACTCTAGAATCCAAGGGCACTGATCAAAGCAGATGCCACTATTTCACTGTGCTGTTGAAGTGTAATTGTCAGGGCTAGAGTGTTAAACACTTCAAATCAAGCCAGAGTGGAAAAGTAATATGGTCGTTCACAAAACTCAATTTGGTAAAGATGGACGTGGGCAATATGGGGCCCAGGATGCAACTGAGATCATTAGGCAGGTTTGAGCTTGCAGCCAAGTGACACTTCACTACAAGTATGGGCCATCTAATGAGTGAATGGCTGAGATTTAAATGAGAGTAATACCACCATGGGTGCCACTGCCTGGGTCCAAATAGATGTCTGACAGTACTAGTAAGTGATTGGTCAATAGAGACTCATTAAGGGGAACAATAAGGTAGTGAGAGCTTTGTACTACTATACTAGATTACGTAGGTAGGTAGACTTCAATAACTCACTCTCAGTACCCTCTCTGTGATGCATTGCTGGATTTGTGTTTCCTGGCATTGTTAAAGGGATACTTCAGGATTTTGGCAATGAGGCCCTTAATCTAACTTGTGGATACCATTTTTATGTCTCTGCATGCAATTTGAAGTAAGTTGCTAACTAGCGCAAGCGCAATTGCTAACAAGTGTTAGCGCAATGACTGAAATGTTATCTGGTAGCAGTCTATGGTATCTGCTAGCATGTTAGCAGATACCATAGACTTCCAGTCATTCCATTGGCTCGCAAAGCTACCTCTAACTTCCTTTGTACTGGACGCAGAGACACATTTTTTTTTAATCCACGTGTTAATCTGAGTCTGGGGAAGAAGATGAAGGGAAAGCTAGAACAGGCCCTGCGTCTCAAACAGTGAAGGCTCCTCAGAGGAGGAAGGGGCGGACCATCTTCCTTAGTGAATTTCATAAAAGTCAAAATTGTGAAACATTAAAAACGTCATCCTTTTTGATAAAACAATATGAAATATATTCACTTCGCTAAATAATTGATTAAAACACATTGTTTTGCAATGAAGGATTGCAGTAGCCTCAACAGCACTATGTAGGGTAGCTCCATGGTGTAGCCAGAGGACAGCTAGTTTCTGTCCTCCTCTGGGCGCATTGACTTCAAAACCTAGGAGGCTGCTACAGGTTTTCACACCCTTCCATAGACTTACACAGTAATTATGACAACTTTCCGGAAGACGTACTCCAACCTATCAGAGCTCTTGCAGAATGAACTGACATGTTGTCCACCCAATCAAAAACTTAGAGAATTAATCTAGTACTGAAAGCATAAGCTACAGCTAGCACTGCAGTGCATACAATGTGATAAGTAGTTGACTCAAAGAAAGAGAAAGACAGTAGTTGAACAGTTTTTTTTAACAAATGTATTTATTTATAAATGGGGAAGAAAGAGAGAGAGAGAGCTATATTTAGTTAAATTTTTTCACTTTCACTCACACTTAGCTAGCGAATGCAGCGAGCTAGTTTAGCCTGCTCAAACACCCAGCTCAAACAGAGAGGGATGCTATGTTAGCTAGTTGGCTATGGCTATCCAACTCTTCCAAGTCAAGGTAAGCATTTGGTTTTATTAATATATTGCCACTGGGCCCGCCGGCCTAACTAACAAACTGCTTGCTGACTGCACACTGTACTTACTGCATGATTGTAGCGGTTTACTAACACGTTAGTTCTAGTAGCTATGTTGACTTTGACTTTATTAGCTAAGAAGTTGAGAACGATGTAGGCTGTGTGTAGCGGTTAGCGGTTAAGTTGTCTGTTGGAATGTTTTTTGTCTGGTACCGGACAGCTGATTTGTTGTGCACTGAAGTCTATAAGTGAAGAGAAAATGTGAGAGGAGGAGAGCGCATAGTTGCGAGAATTAATTATGCAACAAGAAAAATGTTCATACTGTTTATATGTGGCTACTATGAAAGGGAACTGTGTCAGTGTGATCAGGGGTGTATTAATTCCGCTGATTCTGTTGAAAAACATTTCTTAAATGGAAGCAAACGGGAACAAACAGGGATAAGTATGAGTGGATTTGTCCAATTCAAACTCTTGTTTGCAACTGTTGGACTAATTATTTCACCCTAGATCAGCTAGATGCAGGCAAGAGTGTGCAAGGCGATATTGAATGTGTCACTGTCTGTCACGTTGATAGCTCAAATTTTTCTCTCGACCTGTGCACCTACGTTGTATACGTTCATTCATAGGCTAGGTTGTAGCAACCTCATGATGGGTATAGGGAAATTTGAGTATCATGTAGTAGCCTCAACCTATAAATGTTATATTGAGCTGGGTGAATGGAATATGAATGACAATCATCCATTATGCTGTAATAAAAATTAGGCCATGCTCATAACAAAAAAATTGCGTCCTCTCTCATCTTAAGCGTCACTGACCGCCAGTGGTCTCAACCAACAGCCAATGTAGGCTAAATATCCCAAGCAGGGCTACAGGAACTTCCAGAGAGAGTCAGGCTCCTTGAGCTTTGCACTGGCAACATGTTTTGGTGTCCTCGGCAGAACAGTGTCTCCGCAACGAAGTGGTCACATATCGTTCTGGGTTCCTGAGCACAAGAGGGATCCATAGAGGCAGACAGGCAGACACACAATGAATTATGATATTTTTTTTCAACGTTCTGTTTGGACAAAGTGGTCAAGCCTCCGACGGGCCTCCACAGTGAACAAACGTAGCCTGAAAACTCTTCATCATTCTCGCCACCTCCAGAGAGAAGACAGGGAAGAAACCACAATTTACTTACCTCTAGGCTGCTATACATATTTATTTGGTTTGTCATTCTGTTGTTTTTTATGGAATTTGAGTGGTACCTTCTTTGGGACTGGGGGGCAGTATTGAGTAGCTTGGATCAATAAGGTGCCCAGAGTAAACTGCCTGCTACTCAGGCCCAAAAGCTAGAATATGCATATAATTAGTAGATTTGGATAGAAAACACTCTGAAGTTTCTAAAACTGTTTGAATGATGTCTGTGAGTATAACATAACTAATATGGCAGGCAAAAACCTGAGAAAAAAATCCAACCAGGAAGTGGGAAATCTGAGGTTTGTAGGTTTTCAAGTCTTTGCCTATCCAATATACAGTGTCTATGGCGTCATATTTACATTTACATTACATTTAAGTCATTTAGCAGACGCTCTTATCCAGAGCGACTTACAAATATTTCACTTCCTAAGGCTTCCATTAGATGTCAACAGTCTTTAGAACCTTGTTTCAGGCTTCTAATATGAAGGGGGAGCGAATAAGAGCTGTTTGACTAAGGGATCTGGCAGAATGCCATGAGCTAAATCACGCGCTCGGCCATGAAAGCGAGCTGCGTTCCCTTTAATTTCTAAACACAAAGGAATTGTCCGGTTGGAATATTATTGAAGATGTATGATAAAAACATCCTAAAGATTGATTCTATACATCATTTGACATGTTTCTACGAACTGTAATATAACTTTTTTTAAACACGAAGTGCTCGTGCATTGTGCATTTGGATTACTGTACTAAACTCGTGAAAAAAGGAGGTATTTGGACATAAATGATGGACTTTATCAAACAAAACAAACATTTATTGTGGAACTGGGATCCCTGGGAGTGCATTCCGATGAAGATCATCAAAGGTAAGTGAATATTTATAACGCTATTTCTGAGTTTTGTGACACATCTCCTTGGTTGGAAAATGGCTGTATGTTTTTCTGTGGCTAGGCGCTGACCTAACATAATCGCAAGGAGTGCTTTCGCCGTAAAGCCTTTTTGAAATCAGACACTGTGGCTGGATTAACGAGAAGTTTATCTTTAAAATGGTGTATAATACTTGTTTGTTTGAAGAATTTTAATTGTGAGATTTCTGTTGTTTTGAATTTGGCACCCTGCAATTTCACTGGCTGTTGGCTAGCACTTAGCGTCCCACATTTCCCAGAGAAGTTAAATATAATTTATTTAGAATTCATCAGAATAAATTTTCCAGAAATAGCTCCTTGCATTCTTAAATTGACACTTCTCTCAAAATAGTCTGACTTTATACTATTGTAAGTTGCATTTAACATTAAAACCTAAAAAGCTAGATACAATTTGGTGTTAAAAAATGACTTAAAAGGCCAGTGAATAATTGTAACAAGATTAATCTAATCAAAGATCTAATCAGATAAAATGAAAATATATTTTTTTAAATGAACAAAAACAGTCAAGGTTTTTAGATGTTGCCTATGATGGTTACACAGACACTATAAATGGCATCTTTCATTCCATTGAGTTTTCCATAGGGGCACCATAGTGTTATGCGCCACAGTTGTCAAAAACGCTGTCATACAACGCCACACAGATCATTACTCTTAGTTAACACAGGGCAACGTATTGTATATAAGCAACAGTCCAAGTCAGTATTTACTCTGCTTACAAAGCCACGTTTCTGAGGGGCAAAAGCATAAAGACTGAGAGTTGGACAGAGGAAATAATGTGAACTATCAACTGTTACATTTTCCAGCCTGAGTATCGACATGAATGGCCGTCATGGTGTCTGCCAGTGTTACACGTCTATATAGGGTGGAGTTTGACTGAGGGTCATATCCTACATATGCATAAAGACCCCACTGTGCCTTCAATGACGCCACCTCCTGATCTGTATCTGGTAAGCAGGCAGAGCTATTGGGGAAATAACTAGTTAACATTCAAACAATGTACATATTTCATGGTATATGTGCTATGCATAATTTATTCTGTAAAATGTATATACCGACTATACAGACTAGTCATTGTTCGTACATAAATAACTGTCAGGATCGACTAGAATCTCTATGTAAGGTGTATGGACATCTTTTTCAGGTCAAAAACAAATCATTTTAATTACCCAAAAAATCCTTCTGAATTCTTCTGAAAACAAGGCTGTCCATATTGAAATGTTGTATAATTATTGCATAATTGTTGCAGGTTTTCAGATACTTAGAGATGAGAAGAATTTTGAATAAAATAAAGCCATCTCCTTTGTCTTTATCCTGAAAATCTGAAATTCAAATTGGACCAACAGAAACCTCAATAATGTAAGTGCACTCATGCATCCGCTCCAGAGCCTCCTGAAAAACCCCCATTCCCCCAAAATAAAACACACATACAATTATCTCCAATACAACCCTGTGACACTGTTATGTATGCCATGATTTGCTCAGTTGGGCATTTATACAATATGGCTTCCTGTCAACACAGCCAGGCATACAGATAACCTCTGAATGAGAAGTTTATGAGCTCTACTGTCTCCACCAGTGCCACGGGCGACTGGCTAACACACATCACAATAATTGACATCACCGTGTGTGTTTAGACTGCAAGAGGAGCTCAGGGTTTTGGCCGTCTTGGGCTCCCTGCCTACTCAACTCGGACACAGGCACAGCCTTGCCAGGGCTGGCATGCTGAGGTATGTTACTGCTACATTCCTTTTCACAACCCACGCTCGGCACACTGTCACACGTCCCATTTCAACACCACCACTGCCAGCAGGTCAAAGGAGGACCACGGCACAAAACAATTAGGCAGATGTTCTCTGTAGCCATGTCAACGAGCGACACTAAGACAGTGAGACATGGCCAAAGTGGTTATTACAGAGGCAATCAGACATCTGATTAAGCTAGTTTCAATTATGCACTTTGTGTGCTGGTTAATTTGTAATGGTTAATGTTGAATATTTGAATAAAAGGGTACAGCATGTTACATAAAGACATACAGTTCCTGTAGAACAGGTAGGTATGTTATAATGAGACCAGTGATAAAAGACCAGAAGAAAAAAGCTTTACCCAAAGGCAAGGATATGTTGCACAGTAGTGTCTACTAGTGCTGGACCAGAGCATCGATATGTTTGCTACCTCCTATACTGACAAACAGTAATGTCACAGCTCCAAGGAGTTACTGATGCATGAAATGACAGGCCACTGACCAGGTGAGTGAAAGGAGCAAGATGGGCTTGGAATTTCATCTCCAGACATCTGTCAAAGATTGTAGTGCACACGTACACACAAACACATGCACATGAGCACACACATACAAACACATGCACACGCGCACGCGCACACGCACACACATACAGGCACACACACACACACACACACACACACACACACACACACACACACACACACACACACACACACACACACACACACACACACACACACACACACACACACACACACACACACACACACACACACACACACACACACACAACTGAACAATCATTTTTGAGATGCATTACCAAACATCCAGACCAGTGCTAATGGCACTAGATCTAAAGATGAGCTGGGATCCAGGGGATCATGGATGATGTGCAGCCTATCCTATCCAGAGTGAAGGGCTTGGAAACAACAGAACCTAGGCATCAGGCCATAGCTGACACTACTGGTTGGCAGTGGCACCTGTTGAGTCCTCATGTTGTGTTTGTGTTTCTAGCTCCCATAGTACAGTAATATCTAACAAGTAATATCTAACAATGCACACAATCTAAAGTAAAGGAATGGAATTAAGAATATATAAATATTTGAATGAGCAATGTCAGAGCGGCATAGATTAAGATACTGTAAAATAGGATAGAATACAGTATATACATATGAGATGAGTATTGCAAAATATGTCAACATTATTAAAGTGTCTAGCGTTCCAGTTATTAAAATGGGCAGTGATTTCAAGTCTATGTATATAGGGCAGCAGCCTCTAATTGTTACATTTGTTTAAAGATGGATTGGACCAAGGTGCAGCGTGGTAGGCGAACGTCTTACTTTATTTAAAATGAACACGGAAAAACAACAAAATACAAAAACGAATGTAAAGTTCTGCAGGCTACACAGCACCTATACAACATCAAGATCTCACAAAGTAAAGGGGGGAAAAAGGCTGCCTAAGTATGATCCCCAATCAGAGACAACGATAGACAGCTTCCTCTGATTGGGAACCAACCCAGCCAAATCACACCCCGACCTAACCAAATAGAGAAATAAAAAGGCATGACACTAATGTGCTAGTGATGGCTATTTATGGCCTTGAGATAGTACCTGTTTTGAGTTTCTTGGTCCCATCTGTGATGCACCTGTACTGACCTCGCCTTCTGGATAATATTGGTGTGAACAGGCAGTGGCTCGGGTGGTTGTTGTCCTTGGTGATCTTTTTGGCCTTCCTGTGACATCGGGTACTGTAGGTGTCCTGGAGGGCATGTATTTTGCCCCCGGTGATGAGTAGGGCAGACCGCATCACCCTCTGGAGAGCCCTGTAGTCGCTGGCAGTGCAGTTGCCATACCAGGTGGTGATACAGCCTGATAGGATGCTCTCAATTGTGCATCTGTAAAATTTAGTGACGGTGCCAAGCTATTGCGCCTTTTTCACCACACTGTCTGTGTGGGTGGACCATTTCAATTTGTCAGTAATGTGTAGAAACCGAGGAACTTGAAGCTTTCCACCTTCACTGTTGTCCCGTCGATGTGGATAGGGGGTGTTCCCTCTGCTGTTTTCTGAAGTCCACGATCAGCTCCCATGATTTGTTGATGATGGGTGAGAGGTTATTTTCCTGGCACCATACTCCCAAAGCCCTTGCCTCCTCCCTGTAGGATGTCTCGTCATTGTTGGTAATATGGCCTACCACTGTTGTGTCATCTGCAAACTTGATGATTGAGTTGGAGGCGTGTGTGGTCACGCAGTCGTAGGTGAACAGGAAGTACAGGAGGGGGCTGAGCATGCATCCTTGTGGGGCACCAGTGTTGAGGATCAGCGAAGTGGAGGTGTTGGTTCCTACCTTCACCACCTGAGGGCGGCCCGTCAGGAAGTACAGGACCCAGTTACACATTGCGGGGTTCAGACCCAGGGCCTCAAGCTTAATGATTAGTTTGGAGGGTAATATGGTGTTGAATGCTGAGCAATAATCAATGAACAGCATTCTTACCGAGAGTCTTAATTACATTGTGATTATAAACTCTCATGAGGATGACTGTAATTCAAAACCTGAATAATTTCTCTTCACAGATCCTTGAATCTGAGTTTATTGGAAAATCTATCACGTCCTAGTGTCACTCTCTCCAATCAATTAGCTGCAGGAGAATTCCAGCGCACCAGAAGGGAATTGGATTATGTTACAGATTACGGTATGCAATTGTTATTCAACACATGTATTGGTTTGTTTTTCGTAGACTGATGCAGTAGGTTAAGAGATGGGTATACTGTCTAATTGGTATTATCCCCTTGGCTGACTCAAGGTCAGAGACATTGGCTGCTTATCATTTTCCACATGATATATACATATTATAACATCATAGACTGCTGTTGTATATTTATCCCAATGATTTTAGACAAAAATATGTTTCTCCCTATTGCTAATTATCGTGTTATATCCTTGGTCTTTGCGCACTACTTCTGAATTCATCATTATTAAATGCTACTTCACACCCTCTCATGTCAAGTCAAGCCAGACATGATCCTTTTTTTCTTCTTCTTTTCACAGCATTTAGAAGAGCTAAGCATCGTAAAAAAAAAAACTGTTACTGGTGACTGACCATGATCCCGGGCAATTCTTTATGCCTTTTGATCAATGGTGACTGAGAGACAATTTGCTGCTGGTATGGTCATTATCAAGGGTATACTGCTGAAATCTGGATAACTGTGTCACATTATTACATGCCCTTTCGCCTCACCGAGTCAGCACCTTGGGAAGTCGGGACCGGGCTCAAGGTTCATATGCTTGGACGCCCTAATGGAATGTCAGTAGTGTAGGATTTGGAGTGAGTGGACTCCTCAGGCATACTGTCTTTTCAACCACAACACGTTTGCTCAAATGTGAGAGATGGTAAAAACATTTGACACTGACTTCCAGAATTCAACAGTGATGTCCACTGAGAGGATACATGTGAACGTGGTTTAACTCCTTGGAAACAGGCTTCCCACATTCATTACTCTGCCCTCATGTTTAGCCTCACATTGAAATGGATTTCCATTTTCTTTTCAGGACAAGCAGGGCTACAAGTCGAACACAAAATCATTTGACGTAAACAGCTGCATTCACGAGTTATACTAACAAATGTCAATACAAAATAAGGTTTTCCAAGCAAAAACCTGATAAAAACCTGATATCCTTATGACAGTATTATAGACACTATGTCCTGGGATTTTCTATGATTTTCTATGTATAATAGAATAACCCCTTACCTCCTAACGTATCTTGTGTGGATTGTGAGTGTCATAGAGCAAAACAATAACTATAATAGTTTTGTAGTTTAAACTATTTGGACTTTACAGACATTTTTGTGAGAAGAAGTTTTCTCCACAAAAACCACTCTCGCTCATCCTCCGTTAATCACACAGACTGATGGATGCAGAAGAAGACAAACCCAATGTGGCAGTAGTTTGTAGCTGCAGCAGTCTGTAGCTCAAACAAACCATGTTTAAAAGGGGTTAGAAGTCAAAAACGCGCCAGTGTTACCGTGGTTGAATTAAGTGTGCGTTACAGCTTTTTTTTCACACATTGTGCATTGTAAACGCTAATGAGTTCTTAGTGCAGACTTTACTGTGAAATGCTTACTAACAAGCCCTTAACCAATAGCGCAGTTCAAGAAGAGTTAACACTATAAGAATAATAATAACAAGCCTATATACAGGGGGCACCGGTACCGAGTCAGTGTGCGGGGGTACAGGTTAGTTGAGGTAATTTGTACTACCCTCTGTAGCCGCCTTATGGTCAGATGCGGAACAGTTGCCATACCAGGCGGTGATGCAACCGGTCAGGATGCTCTCGGCGGTGCAGCTGTAGAACCTTTTGTGGATCTGGGGACACTGAAGATTCAAATAAACTTTTAACATTGGATACAAATGCAAAAAATACTAGCTAGCAGCAAAGTACAGAGCAAGTAATAATTTGTATGAGATGTAAGTTTAATAACAGAAGAAACTGTAGATCAATGTGTTACAAGGTAATCAAAAGGTACAAAAAAATTCTATGGATGTCAAAAACAATCCAGCTACCAAAAACCATGAAACATCAAGGAAGATTTGCTGATGCAGATGATAAAGCTGGATCAAATCTGCTCTACAGGCCAGTAATATCTGCTTTCCAAGCCAGTAATGCGCTCTGCTCTACTACAGGCCAGTAATAGGGGCACAAGGTGCTGCCGGTACTTATGGATGATTTAAGGATGTATAAGTAACCTCTGAAATGAGCTCCATGAGATCCATACTCATTTCAATCACATTTTTTCTGTCAGTCCTTTATCTATGTCGTTAATCCATCTGATCCCTCCCTAACTGTTTGTTCCCACAAAAATGGTTCATTAATTTATATCAATATCAATCTATGGCATTAATATAAATGCCAAGCCGGCTGGCACAGTAAGCAGTTTACCACAACGCTGGATGTTTTTGATTGATGGTTATCCTTATCCAAGCCATATATATTTGGCTTTAGGAGATGATGCCTCTGTAGTACATGTATTTACAGGGCATACTGAGGATAATGGCTTGCCTTTACAGATGTAGAGATTAATTTGAGAGTATAAGGATGTCTTGTTATTGTGCCAAAACGTAATCACTCATCATCCTTATGTAAGAATGAATAAGAAATGTAATGACATTTGTGAAAACATATCAAATAATAGTAATTTTGTACTAATGAAAATTCTGAAGTTTAGATACTTATTGGCGTTATGATGTTTACATACAGATGTAGGATCTTAATTGTATCACTCTGTTGCAGGATAACTTTCCTGCAATGCAGAACATTTTAAACTTCTAGTGTATTTGAGGATTAAAAAGGCTTGAAATGTTAGACTTGATTTTCCCTTACGAAAAATATACAGTGCCTTGCGAAAGTATTCGGCCCCCTTGAACTTTGCGACCTTTTGCCACATTTCAGGCTTCAAACATAAAGATATAAAACGGTATTGTTTTGTGAAGAATCAACAACAAGTGGGACACAATCATGAAGTGGAAAGACATTTATTGGATATTTCAAACTTTTTTAACAAATCAAAAACTGAAAAATTGGGCGTGCAAAATTATTCTGCCCCCTTAAGTTAATACTTTGTAGTGCCACCTTTTGCTGCGATTACAGCTGTAAGTCGCTGGGGGTATGTCTCCATCAGTTTTGCACATCGAGAGACTGAATTTTTTTCCCATTCCTCCAAAACAGCTCGAGCTCAGTGAGGTTGGATGGAGAGCATTTGTGAACAGCAGTTTTCAGTTCTTTCCACAGATTCTCGATTGGATTCAGGTCTGGACTTTGACTTGGCCATTCTAACACCTGGATATGTTTATTTTTGAACCATTCCATTGTAGATTTAGCTTTATGTTTTGGATCATTGTCTTGTTGGAAGACAAATCTCCATCCCAGTCTCAGGTCTTTTGCAGAATGGTCCTGTATTTGGCTCCATCTATCTTCCCATCAATTTAACCATCTTCCCTGTCCCTGCTGAAGAAAAGCAGGCCCAAACCATGATGCTGCCACCACCATGTTTGACAGTGGGGATGGTGTGTTCAGGGTGATGAGCTGTGTTGCTTTTACGCCAAACATAACGTTTTGCATTGTTGCCAAAAAGTTCCATTTTGGTTTCATCTGACCATAGCACCTTCTTCCACATGTTTGGTGTGTCTCCCAGGTGGCTTGTGGCAAACTTTAAACAACACTTTTTATGGATATCTTTAAGAAATGGCTTTCTTCTTGCCACTCTTCCATAAAGGCCAGATTTGTGCAATATACGACTGATTGTTGTCCTATGGACAGAGTCTCCCACCTCAGCTGTAGATCTCTGCAGTTCATCCAGAGTGATCATGGGCCTCTTGGCTGCATCTCTGATCAGTCTTCTCCTTGTATGAGCTGAAAGTTTAGAGGGACGGCCAGGTCTTGGTAGATTTGCAGTGGTCTGATACTCCTTCCATTTCAATATTATCGCTTGCACAGTGCTCCTTGGGATGTTTAAAGCTTGGGAAATCTTTTGTATCCAAATCCGGCTTTAAACGTCTTCACAACAGTATCTCGGACCTGCCTGGTGTGTTCCTTGTTCTTCATGATGCTCTCTGCGCTTTTAACGGACCTCTGAGACTATCACAGTGCAGGTGCATTTATACGGAGACTTGATTACACACAGGTGGATTGTATTTATCATCATTAGTCATTTAGGTCAACATTGGATCATTCAGAGATCCTCACTGAACTTCTGGAGAGAGTTTGCTGCACTGTGATCCCAGTTTGCTGCACTGAAAGTAAAGGGGCTGAATAATTTTGCACGCCCAATTTTTCAGTTTTTGATTTGTTAAAAAAGTTTGAAATATCCAATAAATGTCGTTCCACTTCATGATTGTGTCCCACTTGTTGTTGATTCTTCACAAAACAATACAGTTTTATATCTTTATGTTTGAAGCCTGAAATGTGGCAAAAGGTCGCAAAGTTCAAGGGGGCCGAATACTTTCGCAAGGCACTGTATCAGCTGGTCCAACTCAAGGTGTCATAAACCCCCCTACCCAACATAAAAAATATTGTCACATGACCCTCCCACTGTACTGTAAAATAAATGGAACACACTCCCCCCTCATAGAATAAACAAAAATAATGTTTATGACCATAAATAACAATAACTGTATTTATAAACGTGGACATCAACTTGCTGTTGTGGCACAGTCGATGCCACGCATGGCTATGGACCAGAAGGTTGAGGGTTCACTGACCACTACAGATGGGCTCACTCTCCCTACCTGTTTCATTACATTACGTTCAGAGCCGGGTGCAGACAATGATCATAGGAAAAATTGATTTTCAACATATTGATGCCACATTTATAATGATATAAAATACAGTATATGCAATGAATTTTCCACCAACATATTTCTGTGCCGGTGCACTGCACAACCATTAAACAAAGCATACCGACTTTGGGCACGTTAATATCATGGTTTGCATTTTCAACACCACAATAAATAGACTATGTCAATCTCGGCAAACAGAAAAGACACCCCTCCCTACCTTTTAGGCTTACCCAGTATCGAAGGCTTGGCATGACAATCTCCCAATGTCATTAAACTTGTTGGTGTTTTGTAACAGATCTCTTTCCATCACCAATTGGCCGCTGCACAGTTTGTATTGATTGATTGACATATACAGTACACACAAAGTTTTTTTAAAGTAAGTGGGATTGCACATTAAAGTCTGGACTTATTTACATTGTGGTCCCTATTTTTGACATAAATACATTTACATACAGTAGATACAGACACATTACAAAAACAATGCTCAACCTCCAGATGAGTAGGAGGGGGGAGTTTAAGTATAACTCTTACAAGTTTGTTTGGCTGGTATCTTATTCTTTAGATGTTTGGGGCTGCTGGTGAACCATGATGTGCAGGCATAATCAAAGTGACACTGGACTAGCCCACTTGCCAGAGTTTTAGGCTGTCTATAGCTCGGCTTCCATCCAATTGGTGAAAGATTTTCATGTGAATATTCTAAAAATGACAGGGAAAATATTAATTTTCCGCACATTTGACAAATGTAATGGACATCCATTTGCATTCAGATCCAACCTTGCGCAGCGGCTGCATCAATAAACAAGGGATGTTGGCCAAATTTGCCACATTTACGTGTCCTTAAAAACAGCCTATAACAAATTACAAAACAACTATTCCATGTGTTTCAATGTTTTTATTTAACAAAATATTATTGACAATGACAGCCTACCCCAGAAAACACTGAGCCAAATGTTCACCGGCCTATGGGACTCCCAATCACAGCCAGTTGTGATACAGCCTGGAAACAAACAAGGGTTTGTAGTGACACCTCTAGCACTGAGATGCAGTTACTTAGACCACTGCCCCACTCAGGAGCAATGTATAACAAAAAGCATAATTTTATAGTTTTTTTGGCTACTTTCCCAAAACAATAATTGTTAACTTCACAGTTCAGTTGTCAGAGATTTGAGCACTAAAGGTATCAGGGCATTGCATGCAAAGGCCTATAGTCTTAAGTTTCCACTGTATGAAATTCATATTTTAATAAATATATACAGTACAATACAATATATACAGTCAAAAGTTTGGACACACCCACTCATTCAAGGGTTTTTCTTTATTTATACTATTTTCTACATTGTAGATTAATAGTTGCTATCTATTTTAATTTTCCCATGGTGTCAAGCAAAGAGGCACTGAGTTGGAAGGTAGGCCTTGAAATACATCCACAGGTACACTTCAAATGGACTCAAATTATGTCAATTGGCCTATCAGAAGCTTCTAAAGCCATGACATCATTTTCTGGAATTTTCCAAGCTGTTTAAAGGCTCTGTCAACTTAGTGTATGTAAACTTCTGACCCACTGGAATTGTGATACAGTGAATTATAAGTGAAATAATCTGTCTGTAAATAATTGTTGGAAAAATTACTTGTGTCATGCACAAAGTAGACGTCCTAACCGACTTGCCAAAACTATAGTTTGTTAACAAGAAAATTGTGGAGT
The DNA here is from genome assembly GCF_023373465.1 of Oncorhynchus keta. Classification (NCBI taxonomy): domain Eukaryota; kingdom Metazoa; phylum Chordata; class Actinopteri; order Salmoniformes; family Salmonidae; genus Oncorhynchus; species Oncorhynchus keta. Next base: position 26,607,326 of record NC_068443.1, on the reverse strand, counting down.
GGTTGAAAAACATGTTTAAATGACTCCAACCTAAGTGTTTGTAAACTTAGGTTGGTAAACCTGCTGACTGCAGGAATGTCCTCCAGAGCTTTTGCCAGAGAATTGAATGTTAATTTGTCTACCATAAGTCGCCTCCAACATCGTTTTAGAGAATTTGGCAGTACGTCCAACCAGCCTCAAAACCGCACACAACGTGCAACCATGCCAGCCCAGGACCTCCACATCCAGCTTCTTCACCTGCGGGATCATCTGAGACCAGCTACCACGACAGGTGATGAAACTGTGGGTTTGCACAACCGAAGAATTTGCACACAAACTGTCAGAAAACATCTTAGGGAAGCTCATCTGCATGATAGTCGTCCTCACCAGGGTCTCAATCAAATCTAAATCAAATTTTGTTTAGCAGAAGTTAATGTGGGTATAGCGAAATGCTTGTGTTCATAGATCCAACAGTGCAGTACTATATAAAAATTCACAACAATATACACAAATCTAAAAGTAAAATAATGTAGTTAAGAAATATATACATATAAGGACGAGGAATGTCAGAGTCCAGACTGTGAATATATAAACTCAGCAAAATAATAAACGTCCTCTCACTGTCAACTGTGTTTATTTTCAGCAAACTTAACATGTGTAAATATTTGTATGAACGTAACAAGAATCAACAACTGAGACATAAACTGAACAAGTTCCACAGACATGTGACTAACAGAATCAAAAGTAACAGTCAGTATCTGGTGTGGCCACCAGCTGCATTAAGTACTGCAGTGTATCTCCTCCTCGTGGACTGCGCCAGATTTGCCAGTTGTTGCTATGAGATGTTACCCCACTCTTCCACCAAGGCACCTGTAAGTTCCTGAACATTTCTGGGGGGAATGGCCCTAGCCCTTACCCTCCGATCCAACAGGTCCCAGACGTGCTCAATGGGATTGAGATCCGGGCTCTTTGCTGGCCATGACAGAACACTGACCTTCCTGTCTTGCAGGAGGAAATCATGCACAGAACGAGCAGTATTGCTGGTGGTATTGTCATGCTGGAGGGTCATGTCAGGATGAGCCTGCAGGAAGGGTACCATGTCTCTCTGGAATTCTTATTTACAATGACGGCCTACCCTGGCCAAACCCTAACCCGGACGACACTGGGCAAGTTGTTTTGCCGGCCTATGTCAGGCGGCTACTGCGTCTGCTATACAGATATAGACTTACAGAAGGAGGGAAAGTCATGAATTTTCAATCCAAATATTTTGAATCAAGATAAGCATTATATTGTTAGATTATAAGACTATCTCTGGTAGGCCTTATCTCTGGTAAGTCTTCCTCACCTCAAGTTCAACTGTCAGAGTCAAACTGCCTTCATATCTTAGGCCTGCAGGAGTTAAAGCTTAATAATAGCCATACCATACCGAACATTTCTAAACTTTATTAGGGTAATATCAAAAGTAAGTCAAGCCATTGTTTATTTGTTTATAGGAAAATACAAGCAGAAGAGTGAATGTAAACCAGGGAAATAAATGCACTTCCCTCCCCTGTGCCCTCCCCAAAAACACACAACCCTCCCCAAAGCAAAAAAAGTTTGACAACACTCCCTATTTTGGACCACCCCTTCCCCCAGTACATTTGAATCTGTCCCTAGTTATAATCCACGTAATAATTCACATTTCCTGTTGCTGCAGGACTCTATTCTTGCTGTAGCAAACTGTCTCAAATTAAGATCCTACATCTGTATTTTATGCTGGCACAATACCATAGCCTTTGAAAATATATGAGCAAGGGAGACATTCATAGATTACTGTATATTAATGTGGTAAAGCAACATCAAAGGCAGTATCCTAGTCAGTAAAATGTTCATTAGGACTGTTGAAAAATGCTTTATTCTCTGCTTAATGGTTGCTTTCCCTTTGTACTAGTAAGAAATTAAGGCAAGTTTTATTTTTTTTGTTATATAATTTGGCAAGAATATAGACAACATATTATACTACAGGCTTACATCAAATGGTAAAGTAGGAAGAAAACAAGCTGAAATTAAAATGTATTCATAAAATGAACCCACCTTCACATGCCAGTATTGAGGCCAACATTATGCTCTCTTTTCTGGAGTGCTGATCAGCGGAGGCTCCTCAAGGAGGAAGGGGAGGACCATCCTCATCAGTGAATTTCATAAAAATAAAATAGTGAAACATTAAAAAGTTAACCTTTTCAAATAAAACTATACTAAACACAGTGCCTTCGGGAAAGTATTCAGACCCATTGACTTTTTTCACATTTTGTTACATTACAGCTTTATTCTAAAATGTATTAAATCGTTTTTTTTCTTCTGATCACTCTACACACAATACACCATAATGACAAAGTATTCAGACCCTTTACTCAGTACTTTGGTTGCAATTACAGCACAGAGTCTTCTTGGGTATGATGCTACAAGCTTGGCACCTGTATTTGGGGAGTTTCTCTCATTATTTTCTGCAGATCCTCTCAAGCTCTGTCAGGTTGGATGGGGAGCGTTGCTGCACAGTTATTTTCAGGTCTCTCCAGAGATGTTCGATCGGGTTCAAATCCGGGCTCTGGCTGGGCCACTCAAGGACATTCAGAGACTTGTGCCGAAGTCACCCCTGCGTTGTCTTGGCTGTGTGCTTAGGGTCCTTGTCCTGTTGGAAGGTGAACCTTCGCCACAGTCTGAGGTCCTGAGCACCCTGGAGCAGATTTTCATCAAGGATCTCTCTATACTTTGCTCCGTTCATCTTTCCCTCGATCCTGACATTTCTAACAGTCCCTGCCGCAGAAAAACATCCCCCAGCATGATGCTGCCACCACAATGCTTCCCCGTAGGGATAGTGCCGGGTTTCCTCCAGACGTTCAATCTTGGTTATACTTTGGAGTCTTGAGGTGCCTTTTGGCAAACTCTAATCAGGCTGTCATGTGCTGTTTATTGAGGAGTGGCTTCCATACTCTGTACCATAAAGGCCTGATTGATGGAATGCTGCAGAGATGGTTGTCCCTCTGGAAGGTTCTCCATCTCCACAGAGGAACTCTGGAGCTCTGTCAGGGTGAACATCAGGTTCTTGGTCACATCCCTGACCAAGGCCCTTCTCTCCTGATTGCTCAGTTTGGCCAGATGGCCAGATCGAGGAAGGGTCCAAACTGTCTTCTTGGAAGAGGCCACTGTGTTCTTGGGGACCTTCAATGCTGCAGAAATGTTTTGGTACACTTCCCCAGATCTGTGCCTTGACACAATCCTATCTCGGACCTCTATGAACAATTCCTTTGACCTTAAGGTTTCCTTTTTGCTTTGACATGCACTGTCAACTGTGTAACCTTACATAGACAGGACCTTACATAGACAGTGTGCTTTTACAAATTATGTCCACAGGTGGACTCCAATAAAGTTGTAGAAACATCTCAAGGATGATCAATGGAAACAGGGTGCACCTGAGCTCAATTTCGAGTCCCATAGCAAAAGGTCTGAATACTTATGTAAATGAGATATTTCTGTTTTACATTTTTTATACATTTGTAAACATGTATAAAAACCTGTTTTTGCTTTATCATTATGGGGTATTTTGTGTAGATTGCTGAGGATTTATTTTTATTTGATTCATTTTAGAACAAGGCTGCTAGGTAACAAAATGTGGAAAAATGTCAAGGGGTCTGAAAACTTTCCGAAGGCACTGTATATTCACATGTCACCAAATAATTGATTAAAACACACAGTTTTGCAATAAAGGTCTACAGTAGCTTCAGCAGCACTCTGTCGGGTACTTTCCTCCTCTGGGTACTTTGACTTCAACACAAAACCTAGAAGGCTCTGGTTCTCACCACCTTCTATAAAATAACACAGTAATTATGACAACTTCCGGAGGATGTCCTCCAACCTATCAGAGCTCTTGCAGCATAAACTGACATGTTGTCCACCCAATCAAAGGATCAGAGATTGAATTTAGTACTGAAAGCTACAGCGAGCTAGCACTGCAGTGCATAAAATGTGGTGAGTAGTTGACTCAAAGAGAGTGAAAGACAATCGTTGAACAGTTTTGAACAAATACATTTCTTCCAAAATTAAGGAGAAGCAAGAGAGAGAGAGATAGAGAGATATCTATATTTGAAGGAAAGGTTAGTGGAAAAGAGCTTGTAAATAGTTGTGAGAAATAATTAAATATACAACGATCAAAGGGATCATGCTGTACGTATGTGGCTGCTATGAAAGCGAACTGTTTCTGTGTGACAGTGGTGTATTCGTTCCGCCGATTCCGTTGAAAAACGTTTCTTAAACAGAAGCAAATAGAACGGAACGGGGATAAATATAGGCTACCTGAATCTGTTCAATAGAAACACTCATTTGCAACTGTTGGACTAATTTACTACACCCTAGATCAGCTAGATGCAGGCAAGAGTGTGCATGTGTTGAATGTGTCACTGTCTGTCACCTTGATTACTCAAAATTCTCACGACCTAGGTTGTAGCAACCTGATAATGGGTACAGAGAACATTTGAGTATCATGCAAGAGCCTGAACCTAGCTATGTTACATTAAGGTGGGTGAATGGAATATGAATGACAGTCATCCAATATGCTGAAATAGAAATACGAACATGCTCATAATTGTTTTTAATCATCCTCCCTCATCTTAAACGGCACCAACCGCCACTAGTGCTAATGTATTATTGTACAGTTGCAAGACCTACACACTTAATCTCATTTGGACATACAGTATAGTTCAAGCTTGAAGTCATATCTACTGTACAAAACATTGCACTACTGTATTGGCCACACCGACAGCGTAGTTTATCTTAATCTCTCGTTCCATCTAGTGTGAGATCTGTTTCTAAGGAAGACTGTAGATAACTTTAAACTGGTCATCAAAGAACATTAGGAATCAGAAAGGCAGTTCTTTGCCCACAGATTATGGAATTTACCCATGCTACAAGGAATTAGTATTTCTAAGTGGCATACAAATGAGTTGTTATGCATCGTCTCTCCCATTGCTGCTTCACAAACTTCGATGTGGTGCTGTATGTTGTTTCACGTCTGCTTGGATTAGTGGATATTTTGCACACTGAAATCAACTGTCAAAACCATTCGCCATGTGAATTAGTCCCTGACAAAGATCTCTGGCAGGGGGGAAACCGCCTGATAATTTGAGCAGAGATCTACCTTCTAGATTTCCAACGGGAAGTATGCGTGTTATGTGGCTCCGTATCTGCTCTGTTGTCACGTTAAACTAGGGACAGAACGCAGACACACGCCTCTGGAGACCTTAGAGATATAAATATAAATAAAATATATTGGGCTTTCTGGGTAGATCCAGAGACAAAGCTACTACCCCCGCATTCCTAGATCTGTGGAACGATAAATGGTGTGTAGTGACACCGATGAAAAAAATCACAAATTACATTCTCACTCTACTCATCTTTGGTTCCCTCAACTGATTGACACTGCTGTTGATTATTAAGGGATGTGCTGGTAAATGACTGTATTCTCCTGTAGGCAGATAGGGTAATCACAGAGCTTGTTTTCACTTAGAGTGAATAGGCTACGTACCAATTCAGTTAGACGCTTGCATTGTAATGATGGTTAAGTGTCATGAGTCGTGTTCGTATACCGTCCTAAATCTAGGTAGGATAATATTTGCAGATAGACCAATTATGTCTATTACCTCTACTTTTACATTATGTTTCTGATGCAAATTTACATCAAAACACGCACATACGTAATTGCATCTTTACAGAACCCGTTACATTTTAAACTGTTGACTCATCAAATTAATGTTCCTGTCCAGTGACAAACAGGATGTACTGTGAGCAGCCATCACTCCCAGAGGAAGTGGCTGCCTTTCCACACAGCCTTTATTCACAAGCCGAGTGGAAAAGTCTAGGTGCGTACTGATGTATTTAGGGGTCACACCTGGTCTGTTAGGGCCTCCGGTCACGTTGCAGCAATTCCTTTCTCTTCCCCTGTCGGTCTCACGAGAGGCACCCAAGGGCAGCCAGGGACCGTGACATCTCCTGCACTGTCTGGGGCTACTTCCTGTCACCTGATCTCATCCTCAGTTTCCATGGAAATGTCATAGGTGGTTCTGTTCAACTGAACTGGAAATCAAATGAGAAATAAAGGGATGAGCAACAGTATAATATATTGCATCTCATGATCAGTTCAAGGTGAATAGAATAACACTACACACTCTGTATGTTCCTAAGGGACTTGAAAAAAAATGAACAAGGTTTTTTGATGAAGACCCTTGTTGGGTCAAATATTCTGATGAAAATTCAAGATTTTGAACCATACCAACATTGCGCTGGTTAACTCTATTTTCTGTGACCTGTTTAACACAGCACCTGGACAATATTTTTTGTATGTGTGCATATGACGTCTAAATAACACACGGGTCAGTAAATCAAAGGATACACCTCTTTTTTTTCAATTTTCACCTGAAATTACATACCCAAATCTAACTGCCTGTAGCTCAGGACCTGAAGCAAAGATATGCATATTATTGATACCATTTGAAAGGAAACACCTTGGAGTTTGTGGAAATGTGAAATGAATCTAGGATAATATATAATAATTTTGGACCATCATCTTTGAAATGCAAGAGAAAGGCTGTAATGTATTATTCCAGCCCAGGCACAATTTCTATTTTGGCCACTGGATGGCAGCAGTGTATGTGCAACGTTTTAGACTGATCCAATGAACCATTGTATTTCTGTTCAAAATGTTGTATCAAGACTGCCCAAATGTGCCCAATTAGATTATGAATAACTTTTTTAAAGTTCATAACTGTGCACTCTCCTCAAACAATAGTATGGTATTATTTCACTATAATAGCTACTGTAAATTGGACAGTGCAGTTAGAGTAACACAAATTTAAGCTTTCTGCCAATATCAGATATGTCTATGTCCTGGGAAATGTTCTTGTTACTTACAACCCCATGCTAATCGCATTAGCCTACATTAGCTCAACCGTCCCATGGGGGACCCACCGATCCTGTAGAGGGTACTGTAGCTTATCGACTTAATGTACTTTCCCAAATGTTCGTGCTGAATAAAGTAATTTATCAAAGCCATTGGAGATGAAAACATCCATGGCCCCCCTCATAGTCTGGATGAAAACAGTAATAGGTCTGTTGGAGAGAGATGAATGAGACTTTAGTGAATGGGCAGGGGGGCAATGATCAGGACCCTTGATAAAGTTGGTGGGAATAGTCCGTAATGACCCAACACTGAGCCTCCTAACAAATGGTTCTCTGATGTCTGCAGGAGGACAAGTGAACATTAGTGGCAGAGATTTCTACTGCGTTGTACAAAACACATTACTAAAGTTATGAGGGTAAAAACAAATACATTGCAACATGATCCAGGGGTTAATATAGTCAACTCTTGGTAAATGTACAGACATTGGAGGAGATTGGTTGTATTGTTCACATTATTGACATTCTGGATGGCCAAAATATGGCAATGGGGCCATATTGCTTTGTTTAATTTGTATACTGTACAACAGATGAGTTCAATTGACCAGATACAATATAATACTGGTATTGAAAAAGTATCCATGCCACTTGAAAGTTCCAGTGCCACACCTCAGAGAACAGATTCCCACAGCTATAGAGATCATATTAAATGAAGTATTCTAATTCCTAATTCTATGCAGCACTCTACTTAAAAAATATGACATCATCCTCTGTCTTTGTCTTCCCCTAGGCCTTCACTGCTAATGGATCATGTGAGCTAACACACCTACTTAAGCAATCTAGGCTTCAAGCAACAGTTTAATTTCTGTTACAAATTAAGCCATTGCCAAGAAGGGGTTGAAATTAAGACATTTTCAAAATATCTATTTTTCTATTAAATCAATAGTGTATGGTAATCTAGAGACAATTAGACTAGGCCCTGCTGTAGTATGCTTTGGGCTTGGTGGAGCCATAAAGGAAATATGATGTAGGCATATTGCGCAACACTGCCCTCGGGTGGTAGAGCAGACACTAATATACTGGAGCACCTTCAGCTCTTTAGATCCAAGGTGAATCCCCCATAGAAAAACAAGTATCAAGACCAAGACATTCCTTGAGAATTGTGAGACTAAGGCCCCTGGATATGGTATTATACTGAAGTGTACTGTAGGTCAATATTGTGTTATTATAAAGTGGGGGGTTCAAACCCTGAATGCTGCTTGGCTGAAATAGGGAATAGTGAAGCTCATCATAAACAAAGTACAGGAAGAAAAGTGTTATTTTTATGCTGATGGGTAATTTTGGCACTGGCTGCTTGCCTCATCTCGTCCAGAGCAACAGAGTGACACTTATCCAGAGTGGCAGGTTGTTGTCTGTCTGCCCTCGTCACCGTTCCACTCCACTAGCACTAAGCTTATTGACAGATGTGTTTCAGGTTGCCCTGAAAATGTATGCTTTTAGCAAACCTTTGCCTATGATTATTTTCACAAAATAAATGAATATATAGCAAATATTTTGTCACATTACAATGCTCTCATTTGTCATATGTTAATATCTAAGCAAATAGAAGGTTGGAAAACAAAAGAAAACCTTGCACAGTAGTCCATGTCAACCCTTTCCCACAACAATAGAATAACAGTATATGTTTTCGCTCCTCCACCACCAGCATCATTCTGGAAAAGCATTCATTATATCCACTTCCTCCAATGCTGCATAACAACAAACAGAACAGAAGCAAGTTGGAACAGTTGGTGGGTCAGGCATTTTCCTCATAAGCAGGAGCCAGGGGCTGATGTGACTTAATGAGCTGTCCCATTTGGCTAGCTGAGTTACTCTAGGCCGGGATCTAATAGAGGAAAGGCTCCCTCTATTCTTTCGCTTCCATGACCTTCTCTTGTCTTCCCTGTCTTCACAATCAATTCATCTTCCTCCATGTGATTTGCAAGAGGGACTCAATTGAATGCAGCCTAGATCGGTGTCAAGGATTTCTCTCCCTAAACTGCGAACGCAGAAACCGAAAGTGGTTGCTTTCAAGGATGAAGGGAAATTGGTTCCTGCAGTGGAATACTACTTACTGTCACAAATTCTAACTGTTAACAACACACACATGTATATGTATATGATCATGAGATGTACAGTATAGGCTGTCCATCAGCAGGACATCATTTTGAAAGTAGTAACACATTTTTTACTTTTGTAGAAGAGTTTCAAGTTGGTGTTGAGTGGGTATAATATTACAATGTTCCTACAGCCATAGAGTATAACGTAACATTATGACTATATCTACTGTTCCCTGAAGGAGGGAAACGAGGTACAACACACTATGGGGAGTCACACTCTTGCGACTTCTGTTGAAAGATTTAAAATCCCGCCTGACAAGGCCAATGAAATCCACACCTCACTGGATGTCCCGCCTTCCACAAGTGATAAGTTTGAGGCTCAGATTAATTCCTTAAATTCAAAAACAATTTAATTCCGCTATTCACCGAGCACAGGAACGGGCGGTGTGGGTCCAAACATGTGGGGTACCTCGTTTATCTCCTTCAGTGAACAGTAGTTATAGTCATAACATTGCATTCCCTTTCAGTCAGTGAACTTCAGTACAACATACTATGGGGAAATAAAATCATGTACCAAGCCGACCCAAACGCATACTAAATGAAACACCCATGGAAGACCACCCAGACCTGACCCCTGGATATTGCGCAAACGGCGTGCTTCCTATTCACTTTCTCCTGTCCCAGCTGTAAGCACACTGGGAGCAGTGACATGCGATAAAACTTCTCAAAAGTGTGTGGTGATTCCCAACTCTCCACAGCACAAATATCTCCTATAGTCAACCCTTTAAATAACGTCTAAGACTCTGCCAGACCCCTGGTAGAGTGGGCGTATACACACCTTGGTAACACTTGCAGCTTGCTGCTATATGCCAGGATGATCCTCCACAATCTAGCGGGAGAGACACTGCTTAGAGTGTGCCCTACAGCGAGCTGGATTAGCAGAACAGACAAACTGGTCACAGAAGGTCTTTAGAAGCAAAAAAGGAGGAAAGGGAGAAATAGCTCACAGCTAAAGACCTGTAGGACATAACGGGTGTCGTCTTCTGAAGAGGAGGAATCGGACCAAAGCACAGCATGGTAAGTGTTCATGACTTTTTATTAAACAGAACACTGAAACAAAAATGACAAAGTGAATAAACTAAACCGAAACAGTCCTGTCAGGTGCAAAACACTAAACAGAAAACAACTACCCACAAAAACCATGTGGGAAAAAGCTACCTAAGTATGGTTCCCAATCAGAGACAAACGATAGACAGCTGTCCCTGATTGAGAACCATACCGGCCAAAACAAAGAAATACAAAAACATAGAAAAAAGAACATAGAATGCCCACCCAAATCACACCCTGATAAAACGAAAATAGAGACATAAAAAGCTCTCTAAGGTCAGGGCGTGACAAATGACTTTCGGAACAAAGGATGCATTTGAACGCAACGTCACCTTAGAGTCGCCCGGGGCGAACTGAGTACAGGAAGGGTATATCGATAATGTCTGGAGGTCCCCCAACATGCATTTCCAAGGCCAACACCATGAGCAGGGAGGTCTTGTAGGAGAGGATACTCAGATCCACAGCTTCCAGTGGTTGAAAGGGGCCTCACACAGAGCACCTAAACCAAAGCTAAATCCCAAGTGGGCACAATAGGTTCAGCGACCAGTCTTTGCCAGCGCACACACTTTTATGGACCGCACCACCAAGGGATAAGCCCCTGGAGTGGCGCCATCAATTCCCACATGACATGCTGAAATAGCTACCATGTACACTTTTAAAGTGGAGAATGCTTGCCAATACTCAAAAAGCTCCTGTAGGGAACATAACGATGTCCCTCACAGAGCACTGAAAAGGAACCAGCCCTTTATCTTGGCATCAGAACTCAAATGCCTGCCACTTTATGTGCATACAGACCCCCTGTAGAAGGTGCCCATGCAGACTGAATAGTAGCAACAACGTTAAAAGGTAACCCTTTAGCCATCAGATACGGCCCTCTCAGGGGCCAGACCCATAGGAACCAAATCCCTGGCTTTCCATGTCAAACATGCCTGTGTGTCTGCGAAAACAGGTCCCTGCCCTGCGCATCAGAAGTTGCCATGGGTCTCTGCCTAAAAGGTGACTGATCTCCGCAAACAGAGATTTCTTTGGACAGAGAGCCACATGAATCAACAACAAGCCCTCTAGGTGCACCCTTGTCACGTGCGCGGAACCAACTCTTTTCCCAATGAAGCACTCAAGTCCTTCGCCGAGAGAAACAGACAACAAAGCGTGCTTCCTCGCGATCCTTAAAGATCTATGTCAGCCCTGCTGAACATGACCACCCAGTGGTGTATCCACCAATCCTAAGAGAGAGGGACCCAACTGGATAGAAGATCTGCACCCGAGTTAAGGCATCCGGGGACATCTGTCACCCGAAGCCAGTGTGGGAGGACCAAGGTTAGTAGGGAGTCCCTCACCGTCTGTTGATGTATGCTACCACAGTCATAAATATTGCTGGTTCTGACCAGCACAACCCGGCCTGATGAAGGCGGGAAGAAGCTTCTGAGCACCAGATGCAATGTTAGGAATTCCAGGTAATTGATATACAGTGTGCTCCGCGCAATTGTCCATATGTAGCCAGGTGATCAAAGCACATAGCTGTATTTGTTTATTTCCACTAGATGGCACTGTCATACAAACTAAATAATGCATGCAAGATGTGCTGGGATAGCTCATGCAGCCAGGCCCCCTGAGAATGTTTGGAGTCCCATCGTGGCTTTTTGTGAAATGTATAGGTAAATACAATATTATTCTTAATGCAGCTTTTGACAATATAATAGCATATTATGCATCCTTTGCAATGTATAACACTTGGTAATATTTGGTCAGGATGATCAACTTAGACTGTCATGCAGATTTGTAATCGGGTGTTGGTGCTAGTTACATCCAGTTACTCTCAGGCCACGTTGTGGAGTTTTTCAACTTTAAACATTATTAAAATAACTTTCCAATAGATGCTGTTTCCATTGACAGGGACAGTTTTTAGAACAAACAACCCCTGTGTCCTCTGCTGGGTTTACTTTCACTAGGCTACACATACCCCCCGAATTGAGCTGCCATTGTACAGTGCACCCCACGCTCCAGGGGATGCGTCTGTTGTGATCACCATTCTGGATACAACTGAAACCATGGGAGCCCCTTGACAATAACAGAGGGTCCCACCCCTGGGCCAGGACCCTTAGGCCTGGCGGGGACCCCTGAAACAACCGGTTTATAGGTGAGCGACTAGCACTCATTGCCGGAAAGACTGCAACAACAATACCTCCAAAGGAACGGCATCTATCACAGAAGTCATCATAGGCACTGGCGAAAAAACTCACTGCATGACCCGGCCAAAATTGGGCAAATCAGAGCCAGAACCTGAACACCCCCTATGGTGATAGAAAAGCTTGATTCGCAAGTGAGTCTAACTCGAGCCCCAGAAACGTTTTCTATGAAGCCTGAGTCTTTTACACCAGCATGTATGTGTGTAACAGGGCTGAGAGATTGGTTCTTTTTTCCCTTTTCCACCACTCTTGACCACCATGTGTCTGACTGTGGAGTAGGGACACATTTTATTGAACCCACATGTGGGAGAAGCAACACTTTTGACACGGTGTAACTTTGGGTTGACACAACTGTTTTTATGCACCAAGGTTTGCCTGAAGCCCTGTCCACTCTGGGTTCCGGGGCTCTGGCAATCAGTGATGTACTCTGATTGGCAGTGCCTCTTGGAGATAATTCTGTCACAACAAGCCTCACTTGGATTAGGCGATAAGATGCGTCCCGGTAACTGGCTGCCGCCCAGCACTGGACCGCACACATTAAAAATAGAACCAGGGGAAAATCATATCAGGAAGGTTATCATACTTACCAGTTGTAGGTACCGGTGTCACACTACCTTGTAACCCAGCTGGAAAAAGGACAGACAGCTCTGAGAAGGTGCTTAACCAAGGCAGACACAGGCAGCAGGTGGATACCCACAGAACTTGGTCACCCTCTCTCTTCGAGTAGCCTCCCATAACCAGCGACAGAGCGCACAGGAGCCAGGACTCCAGAAGACATTTGACCCGACCAACGACCCAATCCATCTCCGTGTCCCGCAACTCAAACTCAGGTACGGGCACCCGGGAGAAGAAGTCACTTTTGGCAACACCCAACCCCCTAAAGAATGCTACACAAACATCAAGAAACCCTGCACCGCAGACTAGTATGGGTACCGTACCTGCCGTCGAGTGAGGACAGCCTGAGCATCCACCGACCCGAGACATACAAGACAACAAAGGTGAGATTCTTTCAATTCATTGGGGCATGGTCAAGAACCTGAACCCGGCTTGTTGGCCTTTGTTGTTTTGGTCACGTTAGCCGTCTTACTTCTTGCTATAGCACTGCCAAGCAATTAGAAGAATAACTAATTGTTTGTGATTAGGAAAAGTATAAGAACCATACAAACTTCAACACACAATGTCCAGGGGGTGAGCATGCTCTACCATTAAGGGACAGGTTAGTTGGTGAAATGTAAGACAAGTCTCGTGTTCCAATTGTTGGTTTTAGAAGCGTGAATCATTCCTGTTCACAATGAGGTGAAGAGCGGAATAATTTAAGGAATGAATCCGAGCCTCATCTGTGGAAGGCGGGGCTTCCGGCAAGGCAAGGATTTCATTGACCTTGTCAGGTGTGATTTTAGATCCTTCAACCGAAGTCGCGAGAGTGTGACTCCCCATAGTACGTTGCACTGACTCAAAGGGAACCAATACTATTTTTATATTAGTTTTGCGCTGTTGTAATCAGGTGGACTAAGAATATTACATGAAGTATAAGTACATAAGTACAGTAGGTACCTAATTTTACTCTAGCCACATACCACACATACCATTACAGCAGAATAGCGTTGCAGCCATTCAATGTAGTATAATATTGGAAGCATATAAATAAACTGTACTTTACCTCATGTTGAGTGTACCTTATTTAACCTGTCAGTCTGATATTACCTTCAGCTTAAGACTGTATTGTCTCTTTAGGAATGCCGAGGCAAATCTGAGGTTACATACATTGTTATTTTTGTAGCACAGGGTCTGGAAAGGTCAGCCTCTGTCCAATTAATATCAATATAATTTATTCTATCACAACTGATATGTTCATGTGTGTACTTAATGTTTCTGTAGATTTAGTCTGCAAGACAATAATGTTACAACACAGTTAACACCATTCACTATGCGGAAACAGTCCCTACTTTGTAAAGCAACTCCTGGCATGTAGTCAATGCAGTGCAATGTGTCATCCCACTGCTAGATTCATCCCTAGATAAGTAAAGCAAAGGGCTAGAAATGTGATGGAAAGATGGTGCCGACGGTGAAGGGCATCGTCGTACGAATTCCAAACTGTTTTTGCTATTATTTTTTTGTTCATACTATTATCACATAGGACCGCCAAGCACTTGTGGACATCAGATTGACAGTTACTAATCTTGACTTCAAATCCAACTTCGACTCAGCTGTTCCCTTGTTCACACCAGACCCCATTCCTTTGTTTCATGGTCGACAAAAACTCTACAGGCACGTAGACACGGCAGACATACCGGCATCCTGATGAGATTGAGAAGAAGAGAATATCGATGGTCATGCCATTCTATTGGCAAATATCCAATAACTCAAGAATAAGATGGTTGAGCTTCGTTCAAGAGTCTCCAGAGAGAACTGAAATGCTGCAATATTATATACCTTTGCAGAGACATGGCTGGATGACTCTATGTATGTAGGACTCTGTGGTTTCTCCATTTAGCAGCACAATTGGATGAAGGTGGCCTTAGGCATGTCCAAAGAGGGAGAGTGTGTGTCTCTTCATAAACAACATAAACAACAACAACTGGTGCGCTGCTTCCAGTGTGAAGGACATTTCTAAGCTTTTGCCCACTTTATACCTCATGGTAAGCTGCAGACCATTTTATCTTCCAAGACCTGATAAATTGCCAATGACTCTCGCCACCTAAGCCATATACTTCAATCTGCTACTGTCCGGCAAACGATACTGGAGCATTGGCTCTCAGACCAACAGGCTCCGAGACAGCTTTTACACCTAAGCCATAATACTGCTAAATAGTTCATTAATGGTTACACGGACTATCTGCACAGACCCTATCTTTCACTGACTATATGCACACTTACAAGACTATATACAGTACACACACTATATACAACCTCACACAAAACCCATACGCATTCACATACACTACATACTCACACACACATACCGACAACACAGACACACAGACACACATACACACAGTCCCATAGCAACGATTAAAACATTCCCAAACCAGAAACCGTGGATTGATGGCAGCATTCGCATGAAACTGAAAGCACGAACCACTGCTTTTAATCAGGGCAAGGTGACCGGAAACATGAACGAATACAAACAGTGTAACTATTCCCTCTGCAAGGCAATCAAACAAGCTAAGTGTCAGTATAGAGACAAAATAGAATCTCAATTCAACGGCTCAGACACAAGAGGTATGTGGCAGGGTCTACAGTCAATCACGGATTACAAAAAGAAAACCAGCCCAGTCACGGACCAGGATGTCTTGCTCCCAGGCAGACTAAATAACTTTTTTGCCCTGCGCAGACCAGCTGGCTGGTGTGTTTACGGACATATTCAATCAATCCCTATCCCAGTCTGTTGTTCCCACATGCTTCAAGAGGGCCACCATTGTTCCTGTTCCCAAGAAAGCTAAGGTAACTGAGCTAAACGACTACCGCCCCGTAGCACTCACTTCCGTCATCATGAAGTGCTTTGAGAGACTAGTCAAGGACCATATCACCTCCACCCTACCTGACACCCTAGACCCACTCCAATTTGCTTACCGCCCAAATAGGTCCACAGATGATGCAATCTCAACCACACTGCACACTGCCCTAACCCATCTGGACAAGAGGAATACCTATGTGAGAATGCTGTTCATCGACTACAGCTCGGCATTCAACACCATAGTACCCTCCAAGCTCGTCATCAAGCTCGAGACCCTGAGTCTCGACCCCGCCCTGTGCAACTGGGTACTGGACTTCCTGACGGGCCGCCCCAGGTGGTGAGGGTAGGCAACAACATTTCCCCCACTGATCCTCAACACTGGGGCCCCACAAGGGTGCGTTCTGAGCCCTCTCTTGTACTCCCTGTTCACCCACGACTGCGTGGCCACGCACGCTCCAACTCAATCATCAAGTTTGCGGACAACACAATAGTGGTAGGCTTGATTACCAACAACGACGAGAAGGCCTACAGGGAGGAGGTGAGGGCCCTCGGAGTGTGGTGTCAGGAAAATAACCTCACACTCAACGTCAACAAAACTAAAGAGATGATTGTGGACTTCAGGAAACAGGAGAGGGAACACCCCCTATCCACATTGATGGAACAGTAGTGGAGAGGGTAGTAAGTTTTAAGTTCCTCGGCGTACACATCACAGACAAACTGAATTGGTCCACCCACACAGACAGCATCGTGAAGAAGGCGCAGCAGCGCCTCTTCAACCTCAGGAGGCTGAAGAAATTTGGCTTGTCACCAAAAGCACTCACAAACTTCTACAGATGCACAATCGAGAGCATCCTGTCGGGCTGTATCACCGCCTGGTACGGCAACTGCTCCGCCCACAACCGTAAGGCTCTCCAGAGGGTAGTGAGGTCTGCACAACGCATCACTGGGGGCAAACTACCTGCCCTCCAGGACACCTACACCACCCGATGTCACAGGAAGGCCATAAAGATCATCAAGGACAACAACCACCCGAGCCACTGCCTGTTCACCCCGCTATCATCCAGAAGGCAAGGTCAGTACAGGTGCAACAAAGCTGGGGCCGAGAGACTGAAAAACAGCTTCTATCTCAAGGCCATCAGACTGTTAAACAGCCACCACTAACATTGAGTGGCTGCTGCCAACACACTGACTCAACTCCAGCCACTTTAATAATGGGAATTGATGGGAAATTATGTAAAATATATCACTAGCCACTTTAAACAATGCCACCTAATATAATGTTTACATACCCTACATTATTCATCTCATATGTATATGTATATACTGTACTCTATATCATCTACTGCATCTTTATGTAATACATGTATCACTAGCCACTTTAACTATGCCACTTTGTTTACATACTCATCTCATATGTATATACTGGACTCAATACCATCTACTGTATCTTGCCTATGCCGCTCTGTACCATCACTCACTCATATATCTTTATGTACATATTCTTTATCCCCTTACACTTGTGTCTATAAGGTAGTAGTTTTGGAATTGTTAGCTAGATTACTTGTTGGTTATTACTGCATTGTCGGAACTAGAAGCACAAGCATTTCGCTACACTCACATTAACATCTGCTAACCATGTGTATGTGACAAATAACATTTTATTTGATTTGTACAACTAATCTTGTAGGGATACACAATCCAGCAGTAGCGGTGCGTGGGCAAAATCACTGGGGAAAAGAAAGCCCCCCCCAAAAAAGTAATATTACAACCTATGTGTTGTAATAATTGCGTTGTTTGCTCTATAACCTGTTAATTCATATGTCTTGCGACCGTGATATATAGGCCTAAAGGCTGAAACAATAAGAAGAAACAGTTTCAGAATAAATTCAACCAAACCTTTCTTTTATCTCAAAACAGGAGAGCAACCTCTGTCCAGTGAAGTCCATAAAGCATATTGTATGTACAGTAACAAACAGTTACATGACCTACAGCATGGTCAAGCAAGCGAATGTTTCCAAAATTTTCGGACCACTAAACAACTATTGATTTAGAACCACAGAGAGTAACCGCAAGTCACAAAGAAAACGGAAGCTGCCTCCACTATTCCTGCACCATTTCAACTTCAACATGCCTAAGAAACCACGTAAGAAACCACAATATGAATCAACAGGAGAATATATTCTAATATATTAATGCGTTCTGTCCCCCAAGGTCGGGGCCACTGTCATTTTACAAGGATGCTATCTGCTAGCTAGGCATACTTGAGGATATGAGAAAGACAGACCAATCAAATTCTGCTGAGATCATAAGATTAATTTCAGAGCAATTCATGACATTTAGGAAATTGTTATGTTGAATTTCGCCATCTAAATTAACCCCAGGAGGCTAGACTGCAGCGTGAGGTTACTGCACTGAGCCAATCAAACAATGATTGGTCACCGGACAGGAAAAATAATTAGCCAGGCTGCCCATAGTTCAGGTGGGTCTTTTCCAGCTACTTAAATGCCTTTCACATGATGTCAGAAAGTAAGACACCATGCGGCAGTAGAAACGACTCTGGGATGTCACAGCTCTTAATGAGGTAGGCTATATAGTCACAGAGATGTGGGGCTCTCTGGCTCGCTAGAGTCCCATGGGGGTGAAGGAACCAGTCCTTTGCTTCAGAAAACTTTTAATGAGAAAATGGGAAACTTTGTTCCATGTTGCATGTTTTTTCTTATTTGGAAATATAGAAAAAGTGTTAATCAAAGAGGTTCAAATATGTTAGAGGATTGGGATTTTCTATGTTTATTTTTTATAATGCTAGTGATAAGACATTCATACAATATTTCCTGAGCATTTCCCGGTACATTAAGTAATGCATTGAAGGTGTACATTACAGAGATAATGTGATGAATGACAATGCAACCGTAGACAGATTCAAGTATATTCGTAATTCCCATGTGATAACAATTTTCATGAATATATTCAAAAAGGATCTATTTTTAAAGTGAGTCACAGTGTGTGACTTGCTGACAGACATTCCCAACCCTTTTTGATGAATGCAATATGCTTGGTATTTTGAGAATATTTCATATTTTCTATATTCACAGCCTTGGCATCGGCAGACACACCTCAATCAGGCTAATCCGGGCAGGGGCTTGGGCAGGAGAAAGAGAAAGATTAAAGAAGGCCACATTTTCAACAGTCTGATCATTCAAATTTGACTGTCATTTCTGACATTGATGATTGACATTCTTCCCGGCCACAATGTCACTTTTATGAAAGCAAAATCGACCAAATGTTACCATTAATATGTTTATAACTAACTCAAATGCATCAGGTACAGTTACGGCCAAATATATTGGCACTCTTGAAATTCCAAAAATAAGTTGATATATTTGTCTCCACACCGTTTTATTGGATTTTCAACATTGTAGAACCAATGTTATTCTTGTTAAATGTCTTTATACATTTTTGAATGTTTTTTCTGTTTTCAGCTTTCGCCATAGGTTATGGATATGATTCAGATCTGGACTTTGCTGGCCACTCCAGAACAGCAGCAGTTCTTCTTGAACCATTCCAAGGTGCTTTTGATGTGTGTTAAGTGTTGTTGTCCTGTTGGAAAACCCACAACCTTCAACAGAGACATGTTTGGACACAGGGTTGAATATTGCACTCCCAAACACCTTGATAAACTGCTGATTGCATGATGTCTAACACACATTCAAGGCCCCCGGTAACAGAGGCAGCAAAGCAACCCCACAGCATTATCGAACCTCCCGCATGTTTGACTGTGAATGTCTGAATGTTTCATTTAGTCATTGGTATTTGTGGTTGTAGAACATTTCCCAAACTGTGGGGCATGGCCCACTGAGAGAGACCCCTAATCAGAATCTTAACCAATCACCGGCATGACGAAGATACATGAAATGTCCACGAAGAACAGTTATTCCCTCAACACAAAAATAAATCAGCTACACAGGCCTCTGAGGAGGGTCGTGATGTAATTACTTTTACATGCTTTGAAGAGGAAATAACACGAAGCCCAAAATAACACACAACACATCTCTAGAAGCAATAAACGTGACGTCACTAATGCAACATGTTGCTACCTCAGTTTACCGAAAATCCCACGAGCTCATACCACTTTCTAAGAATGCTATGCAAATATGTTTACACCTGAAATCAAAGAGGAGCATTTAGCTATGCAACAGTATGTCTATAAACTACAGCTGTTCAGAAGCAGCCAATAGCAGCAGCTACTGTACTTATGTATTAAAATACTCCAATTGTCAAGAGCACACCCACTAGTATCACAGCACAGTTGGTCCGGTATCACAGCACATAATTGCCGGTCCGTTCTAAATCAAGCGTGCTTTGGCAGGTTATTTCAATGTTTCTTTTCACAGAATCAGTCAATCTGATGTGACCGATCATGCAGCAGACAAACTTTGGTATTGCTCAAATTCCTCACAGGAGAAGGGCATTGTTCACTGGGGAAAATGTGAATTAATATACGTTGTTAAAGTAATGAAATATGAAAACTTTTAGGCCAGCTATTTAGTAACGAGAGCATACAAAAACGTTGAGTAAATGAGTCCGAGAGGTAACCCAACAGATGGAGCTTTTGCAGTAAATAAGCCATGGCCCTCTGTGACCATGAGAGTAAATACATTCCACCCACAGAGGAAAAAAACGATGTGTTTTATTTCATAATGGAAACATCCCTTTTGTTTCTTTCCCCAGCCTGTGCTGTAATCTACTGTGTCGACAGTCCACTAGAAATACAGACTGCAGTGCACAGTCTTTGATATCCCAGCCTCAGATCTTTATTTATCATACAGTACTGTGTCTTGGGGAGGGCCCCCGTATGACTTCTGTGCTTGGGAGCCTTAGAAAGGGAGCTCAACATGAACGACAACTGTCCTGGAAATCAATAACACGCCACGTGCCAATCTTGACACGCAGTCGACGTGTTAGGACAATTTTATTGCGATGTTGCCTGAATTTCACGACCTACGGGAATAAAAATATATATATTTTCAAGAGGGAGAGACAGAGAGAATCTATCATATCAATTATCACTTGCGAGGTGCCTCGTGACATTTTCAAGTCCTCAGAAATAGTTTTAGAAGTATGATCTCTACAAAGCAAACGAAACCAAGACATGAAACCAACCTGGGTCAATACTGTGGCCAGGCTTAATGGAATGTCTGCCGTGTGCCCTTGGCAGACTGGCTAGTACAGTACATCCCAATTTCAACAAAGACTTTCCAAACGAAGGTGTTGCTAATGCCAGTGTTACCCTGGGGCATCAGGGTAGCCTAGTGGTTAGAGCATTGGACTAGTAACCAAAAGGTTGCAAGTTCAAATCCCTGAACTGACAAGGTACAAATCTGTTGTTTTGCCCCTGAACAGGCAGTTAACCCACTGTTCCTAGGCTGTCATTGAAAATAAGAATTTGTTCTTAACTGACTTACCTAGTTAAATAAAGATAACAAAATACTTTAAGTAAGAGATACAAAAGATTTGACTCAAACTGAATCTCCTATTATGACCGAATAGGATATTCAACAACATTCAACAATTGTTTGAGGCAGTCTGCAATGTGGAACATTGGCTGCTGTAGTTTATGTTAATAGAGTACCAAGAGCCAACACAGACATAGGAGAGTAGCTTTCTCTTTGGAGCCAGTAGAGGCAGAGGGAAGGCACAGGGAATGGGGGAAATGGGAGGCGGCAAACAGGTGGTGGTTTTCATTTCTTTTTTTCAACCCCCTCTCCAGCAGGCCACGGCAGCCCAAGACTATGGGGGGGCACTAGACCTTGTTTGAGCCCTTTAATTGGAATAAAGATGCAGTTATTCTAAAATCTATAGAAGGTGAAATAAACATTTGACAACAAAAAAAAAGATGAGCAATGATGTTTGAATAAGGAGTTTTCAGTTTCCATGTACAGTAGATACATTCGGGAAGCCTACAGAAGTAAGGCTAAGCACTCTTCTGTAACATACTGGGTGTAGTGGGTGAGAAGTCAGGCGCAGGAGGCAGAGAGTTCAGGGTAGTGCTAATTTAATGCACAAAATGGCAAACATAAGCCAAACCCACGGAAACACAGGGCGCACAACAAAACAAACGCCCCAAACACGGGGATTTAAACTGTCCAGCAAAACCCATGAAATGGGAAACACGTAACCCTCAGACGTGCACACAAGTTACACAAAACAATCCCGCACAAAGGGCAGGCGGGCCGACTGGCTAATAAAGCCTGATTAATCACCCTAAAACACAAACAGGTGAAACCAATAAACAGAAAGGGGGAAAAGGATCAGTGGCAGCTCGTAGGCCGGTGACGACGACCACCGAGCGCCAACCAAACAGAAAGGGGAGCCACCTTCGGTAGGAGTCGTGACATCTTCATGAATATTTGGCAGGAATACTTTCTTATTTGACTAATAGTGTGCTAGGATGAACGACATCAATCTTTAAAATGGCTGCTAACTGTTGACCTGGCTGGTTTTAAGATTAAAATTCCCACACAGTTTTACAGGATCATTATTACATAGCTTCCAAATTTCATAATTCTGAATAAAGCTTTCTCAAAGTGCATGTCTCAAATTTCCTGTTACATAAAATGATCCTGATTACTAAAGTGATTTACTCAATGGTACTTCAGACAAGGATCACAGGGAAATTACTAGCCTTTATAGAAGTTGAGTTGAACTGTTTACCAATGTAATTATGTTATACAGTAGCCACATACTGTCAGCCAAACCTTAGTAAAGCCTTGCCCACTCATTTGCAGGGAGGGAGAGGAGTTTGTTAGCACAGACACAGTGATGGAAACAGCATTATGCAAAGCTGGGGAGCGAGACATAGTGGGAATGAATGTGTTTTGAACTGCAGTATTGTGATGTATCACTGTTTTGCACTGAGTATCAAACAGCAGCAAGTGAGAGAACCCAGTACGATACAACATACAGTAATTACTGGAGTAGGGATGGGAAGGCACCTCAAGGGCAGGATTAGCTGAGAAGTCAACTGTACTGAGCTCTGGCTGTAAAACGTCAGATGAGGGGGATGCATAAATCATCCCTGACAGGGCATCTGACGTAGAGACTCAGTGAGCCCTGCAATCCTGGACGCTGCTGGAAAATGAAACCACTCTATGGCGAGTGTGAGGAAAAGGAAGAATACTAATGAATGGGAAGCTTAAATAATGTTAAATGTGGATAAAGAGTGGGAGTACAGAGTTACAGAAATGCACTAGACTTGACTTTTGCTAACTATAGACAGTGAGGTGCAGGTGGATTGGCAAAGACCTGTCCACGTGATCAATAGCCCTATACAGTAAGTGACTGCAATCCCCCTCTGTCTTTCTAGGGAGTGATTGATATACCTGCCAACGCATACTGGCAGGCTACCAGTGTTGAAATCAAACTGAAATCATTGTAATTCTGACAGACTGACTGATGTGGATGAAAGAGAGGAGACTAGGGGAGTAGTTACAGACAG
Organism: Oncorhynchus keta; assembly: GCF_023373465.1. NCBI lineage: Eukaryota > Metazoa > Chordata > Actinopteri > Salmoniformes > Salmonidae > Oncorhynchus > Oncorhynchus keta. Next base: position 26,584,079 of record NC_068443.1, on the reverse strand, counting down.
GCAAATGAGGGAAATGTCTTGTTACACAACATTCCTACAGCACAAACATTTGTGTAATTGACTGGGTTTAGCTTTCATGACAACGGTGGAGCTGATATTTGCTGAGGTAAGAGAGCAACCGGAGCAAAAAATATCAATAGTGTGTCAAGTGAAAGACATGGAGGTAAGAAAGGAACTTTTAATTGGCTAAAGTTGTGCACAACCTGGCACATTTTCCAATGCCCAAAAAATGCCTCCCATGTCTCCCATGTCTCCCATGTCTCCATGTCTCCCATGCCTCCCATGTCTCCATGTCTCCATGTCTCCCATGCCTCCCATGTCTCCCATGTCTCCCATGCCTCCCATGCCTCCCATGTCTCCCATGTCTCCCATGTCTCCATGTCTCCATGTCTCCATGTCTCCCATGTCTCCCATGTCTCCCATGTCTCCCATGCCTCCCATGCCTCCCATGTCTCCCATGTCTCCCATGTCTCCATGTCTCCCATGCCTCCCATGTCTCCATGTCTCCATGTCTCCATGTCCCCATGTCTCCCATGTCTCCATGTCTCCCATGTCTCCATGTCTCCCATGCCTCCCATGTCTCCCATGTCTCCCATGTCTCCCATGCCTCCCATGTCTCCCATGTCTCCCATGTCTCCATGTCTCCCATGCCTCCCATGTCTGCCATGTCTCCCATGCCTCCCATGCCTCCCATGTCTCCCATGCCTCCCATGTCTCACATGTCTCCCATGTCTCCATGTCTCCCATGTCTCCCATGTCTCCCATGTCTCCCATGCCTCCCATGTCTCCATGTCTCCCATGCCTCCCATGTCTCCATGTCTCCATGTCTCCCATGCCTCCCATGTCTCCCATGCCTCCCATGTCTCCCATGTCTCCCATGTCTCCCATGTCTCCCATGTCTCCCATGTCTCCCATGTCTCCATGTCTCCCATGTCTCCCATGTCTCCCATGTCTCCCATCTCTCCCATGTCTCCCATGTCTCCCATGTCTCCCATGTCTCCCATGTCTCCCATGTCTCCATGCCTCCCATGCCTCCCATGTCTCCCATGTCTCCCATGTCTCCCATGTCTCCATGTCTCCCATGCCTCCCATGTCTCCCATGTCTCCCATGTCTCCCATGCCTCCCATGTCTCCCATGTCTCCCATGTCTCCATGTCTCCCATGCCTCCCATGTCTGCCATGTCTCCCATGCCTCCCATGCCTCCCATGTCTCCCATGCCTCCCATGTCTCACATGTCTCCCATGTCTCCATGTCTCCCATGTCTCCCATGTCTCCCATGTCTCCCATGCCTCCCATGTCTCCATGTCTCCCATGCCTCCCATGTCTCCATGTCTCCATGTCTCCCATGCCTCCCATGTCTCCCATGCCTCCCATGTCTCCCATGCCTCCCATGTCTCCCATGTCTCCCATGTCTCCCATGTCTCCATGTCTCCCATGTCTCCCATGTCTCCCATGTCTCCCATGTCTCCATGTCTCCCATGTCTCCCATGTCTCCCATGTCTCCCATGTCTCCCATGTCTCCCATGTCTCCATGTTTCCCATGTCTCCATGTCTCCCATGTCTCCCATGTCTCCATGTCTCCCATGTCTCCCATGTCTCCCATGTCTCCCATGTCTCCCATGCCTCCCATGTCTCCCATGTCTCCCATGTCTCCCATGTCTCCCATGTCTCCCATGTCTCCCATGTCTCCCATGTCTCCCATGTCTCCCATGTCTCCCATGTCTCCATGTCTCCCATGTCTCCCATGTCTCCCATGTCTCCCATGTCTCCCATGTCTCCCATGTCTCCCATGTCTCCCATGTCTCCCATGTCTCCCATGTCTCCCATGTCTCCCATGTCTCCCATGTCTCCCATGTCTCCCATGTCTCCCATGTCTCCCATGTCTCCCATGTCTCCCATGTCTCCCATGTCTCCCATGTCTCCATGTCTCCCATGTCTCCCATGTCTCCCATGTCTCCCATGTCTCCCATGTCTCCCATGTCTCCCATGTCTCCCATGTCTCCCATGTCTCCCATGTCTCCCATGTCTCCCATGTCTCCCATGTCTCCCATGTCTCCCATGTCTCCCATGTCTCCCATGTCTCCCATGCTCGCTGCAATACAGCTTTTGATTAATACATAACAAAGTTCTACAACACAACAATCAGTGTTAAAGACGGGAGATATTCCTACCCACATACCTAGGTTAGGTTGATTATTGATTATTATTATTATATTATTATATTATTATTATATTATTATTATATTATTAAAGAATGCTCATCTAAGCATGTTGTTGGAAGCATTTCAAATTTAACCTTAAAAGATGCTCATTGCAACAAAATAACGTAATTCGTATTCTGACTGAATAATTATTTTTCCCCCGCAGTGCCCACTTGCTCAAACAATCAGGGATTCGTGAGGATTCAAAGAAATGGCAACTTCTATTCTCCTTGACTCTTTCCCATGCTGTTTTCTGTTCTTATGAACAGCTTTAACTAAAACAGTGCTGAGAGGCAGTTCTCTTAACGTTATAATTGCCATGCTAAAGGAATGGATGTGCTAGGGCAATAAGGTGGGGTGCCAATTCCTGCACAGCAGGTTGGTAAGTGAGCGCTGCTGAGCTTACAGGTCAAGGATCACACATTCTAATATTCAACCTTGGGTCTGGTAGTATTAGCATGTTTTTCAATTGCTTTTACAAGGTGAGGAGATAATGGGAACAGAGGCTGTCCTTGGATCTTGTTCTTCCTTTACCTTGAGCCAGAGAACCAGAGACAGCTAATGTGATATTACACCCTCTCAGGTAGTTGGACTGGATTTAAATCATACAGGACATCCTTGTAATGATTGAGTAACTCTAAAAGACACATAAAAGGAAGTGCCTGTGAAGCTTCATGAATATGTTTGATGTAACCGTTTGATGTATCCAAAACCATGATGGTACCCATGTTTTGCCAGATGATGCAAAAGAAGTGAAATGTAGGATGCCGCAAGATATCATGAAATATGTCAATGGACTAAGGATGTTATGCAATGATATCAACTTAGGACAGTCAGGACACAATATTTCCCGAGTTAGTAGTAGCTAATACATTTTTGGCAAAACACAATCAAATTCGGTCTGACTGCTAGACAGACTCGTTCGATTAACATTGATGCAATAGTGCCAGACATCATATGGGGGAGAATGGCTCAGTATGAGAGTCCAAGAGCCAATTCCAAGAGCCAATTCACTCCAGCAGAGCCATTGGTTTGAAAGTATTGATGTGCAAATGACATGGCTGATGTTCCAACGTGTGAAACACACTCTCCTGTTAACACACGAAACACACACACAACCCACTGGGCACACACTGGTTGAATCAATTTTGTTTCCACATAATTTCAATGAAATTACGTTTGTGCCAAGTGGGAGGTGTTCAGGCGTCCGCATGCTTCCCAGCCGAAACAGTTTGGAAGAGCATATATTATGACATCATTTTGTGACGTTTTTGTTTGTTTTGGACTTCGGTAAAGGCAGAGGACATTTTTTCTTGGGGCAAGCTGAAGTCGGTAGCCGAAGTCGGTAGCTCACCTTTTGTCGGTGATTGGTCAACAGTAGGGATTCTTCAGTAAAGTTTTTGTTGTCATTCAACGAGAGACATCTTGTTTTCCTCCACATTTAGTCATTCAGACATACTGCACATAACATTTTAGTTAGATGTAAAAATTAAGAGTTCCTCTGCAAAAATGACAAAATTAATGACAGATTTATTTTGTTTTCCTGCATTAATGCTGACTTTTAAGCAAGCTTATACTGGCTACAGCATCTCAAAATGGACAAACAGTACTATTGCCGCTTTTTTCTCATTTTTACAAGCGAAGTTTGTAAAGGGAATATGTGAGCAAACTACAGTATTTTGGTTCAGCTAGCCGAGTTTAGCAAGCCGCCAGCTGAACTGAGGCATGCTGACGTCTTCAGGCACATACTTGGAAATGAAACTGCTGAAAAACTGCTGATGTTGGTGATGGTGATGGTTTTCTGTTCTCACTGTGTTGAAAGTAAGGCCGTGTCCGAAATCTGTCTTGCCTACTATAGGTGTCACGCCTGCTCCCGCTCCTCATCTCTGGCTCTCGAGGGCGTCAGGCTGCCCATCATTACGCACACCTGTCACCATCATTATGCGCATCAGTGCTCGAAGGACTCACCTGGACTCCATTACCTTGTTGATTGCCCCTCCTATATCTGTCTGTTCCCTGGTTAGATCCCTGTATCAGCATTATTGTCGTTTTTGTTTTCCCTGTCCAGACGCTGCCCGTATTCTGTTCCTGTCTGTGATTCATTTGAATGTTTCACTCCCTGTACTTGCTTCTCGTCTCTAATGGCTGTCCTCACAATAGGCTACTTACTAAAACTTAAAATAGTGTGTACTAAATTGTACTACATACTATTTAGAATGTACTGTTTAGTAGGAATGTATGCGCTAAGCAACACATAACACACACTAGGCTCACCCATACTGATGGCGCTTGTAACGCCAGGGTAGTGGGTTCGATTCCCGGGACCACCCATACGTAGAATGTATGCCCACATGACTGTAAGTCGCTTTGGATAAAAGCGTCTGCTAAATGGCATATATTATTATTATTATATTATAATGTGTCGCCTGAAGCACAATTGCGTTGTTTCTGTTGTTTCCCACCATTCCTTAATTTTATCAGCTCTTAACAACTATTAATCAGCTGTTGGGATATGAAAATATGATTTTCTAACTCAATAGCATGCAGGGAATTTTATTACATGAAAAAGCTAAATTATATTTGACATCCTAGCATTTAAATCAAGGTCAATTTTCAAAATTTCACGTACTAAAAAATGTTAGATTTTCACATACCCAAGTATAGAACCCAAGTATAGGTATTCGGACAAGACCTAAGACCTTTTTAGGTAACCGGTATGCAGTATACGTGTCCTTGACAAGAGGAATGAAAGTTGACAGGCCACCGCAGGCTCCACTAACCTGTAAACTATTACTGCTGTCAATCTCAATGCACATGGCTCCACAAGCCACAGCTGGTGGACAGGCTTCCATTTCAAGGTAGCGATTAAGTCCCTTGTTTTTCACCTGACACCAACTGCTGCTATCAGTGATTGAATGATTAAAACTATGGTTCCCTTTGACAAGCCTGTCAGAGCAGATAGGCAGGTCCAAAAGGCTTTCCAAGACAATACCCTTCATGCCTTTGACTCAAGACGGCATCTGATGTTGTGTTCTTCACACTGTTGGGTTTTGTTTGATCTAATCGATTTTAAATTCAGACTCAATTATTTAAACTGTGCATTTCATGCTACAGGGATACATTTTTTTTCTTGGTTATATTGTTTGTAACACAGATCAATCTAGACTACAGTTTTCTCTTTTTCTAAATTCAATATAAACAATCTCAGGTATAGTTTGACCTTGGTATCTCGGCCCTCATTCACTGATGACACCAACTGTTCAGCTAATGCTGAGGGCAGTAAGCCAGTGTCCTGGGGCTAGCACAAATCATGTTGGCCGAGGTTGTTGTATCTCTAGCCAATGGGAAATTGTCCCATGTCCCTAGATTAGTGTGAAGCACAACCCTAACTACTAACAGCCGCGAGAGAATCGCAAACTCACTTTACTAACAGCTACGAGCAAATAATAAACTCACTTTACTAACAGCCATGAGCAAATACAAAATCACTTTACTAACGACCATGAGAGGATAGTAAACTCACTTTCCTTGTGTTTGTGACTGGAAGCTCCTGCATTCTAAGAAATCTATTGAACACAACCCTGGCCTGAACGTAAACAGTCACAAGACTATTTCACACTGATAAAGATCATCAATAACGCAGCAGCTTCCATCAGTCCAATCTGGCGTAGCAGAAATTTATCATTGCACTTTCAGACAGTATATATGCCGTATCGGCCTCACAATGAATCACTCAATGAGGCTTGTTCAAACGTGATTTATATAGGATTTCACAGGCAATCATTCACAAATGGTATTTTAACCATCTTATAAAACAGGGAATAATCTCAAGAAGAAGCAGCAGTAAATTGAACTGTCAAAACAAAATATGGGAGGTAGTTTATCAGAGACCACAATGTGACTACCAATGTTCCCTATTTGTCTGGGCTTTGAATTTCCCCTTCCATTGAGCAGCAGAGAATTTCTCTTCATGTCATGTTGCTCTAGTGTGTGATGCTGGCTGTTGCATGCTGGGTAATAAGGAAAGGGGAAAACTCAGGTGAGGTCAGAAATTCAATTCTGCACTTGAAGAAATAGCTCAAACTTATTAGATAAAAATGTCTGACTGGCCTGGAAATAGTCTTCAGATGCTGATATTATGGCATTGGTTTATGGTTGAGAACAATAAATGTGTTTACCCTCTATTTCCTCAGGGTTGGAGGATCATTTACAAAAAAAGTTTTACCAAACAGGGGATCAATAGATTGCATACACAGCCTCAAGCTGTCTGGCCTTGATTGCAGCTGGGCACAGTTAAATCATCATTTAACCCTTACATTAAATCTTTGTATAGAACCAAACGTTCATAATATGCAGTATATCTGATAAAAATGGCCAATTATAGAGGGCTCTAACGAAACAGTATTTTTTATCTAACAATGCCTGAGAAATCAGAACTTTGCCTGAGAAATCAGAGCGTCCAGACATTCTGTTTGTGTAGGGGCCATCTGTTGGCTGAGAGAAGGTGAGAGACTCTCAGGTCCTCAGCAGGCTGTCGAGTGGGCAAGGCCTGATTGGTCTATTTTGATGCTGATGGTGTACCAGCAGGATTTTGATGGCACCTGGGCTCTCACCAACCACTTACTGCATGATTTCAATCAATCAAGGGTGCCGGTGCACTGCCCAGGTTGCTAAGATTTGACTCTGACTGCATGGGATCATTATGTTCTTTTTTAGAATGTGTGATTCACTCATGCTTGGAAATCGTCTCATCTGTTCAAAATGAGGCAATTATTGCCTGCAACGGCTAAACTTGGTGATAATAAGGCCATTACGTATAACATGATTAGGTGCAGTTATTACTTGCAAGTGCAAAACATGGACGCAATAAAAAATGTGCACATTGTGCTTTTATGATGAAGGTTTCGTGAGCAGACCAGACAATGTGTCCCTAACAATCTCAGCCACACACACGGTGGAGAGCGGCTCCCTCCCTCTCCTCTCCACATTGACAAAGCCGCCCACATACTGTAGAGTTCCTGCACAGCTCAGCTTGATGTTTCATCATGTGCCTTTTCCTTATGTGACATGTAGCATGGGAAGTCTGAGAAAGGAGAGGCAGGCTGACAGTGTGAGTAAGGAGGGTGAGTGTTCCACACAAAAAACCTTTTGTCCTGTCATCGCTGGTATGGGGGAGCATGTGAATGAGCTTGGGTACCATGGCTCAGCTGAATCTAGTTTACCAGAGTGTTATATTTGCAAAACAAGAACAGTTTTGATCAGAAAGAAACGTACCATCCCTGGTACAAGGAGCAATAAGGAGAAATCTATTATAATCTATGTAAAGAATGTATACGAGTTCAAATATTTTTTGACTTCAAACAGAAAATCCAACTAATGATCCTGTGAAATATAATTCAGATGAGTGCAAAATCTCTATGAAGACACATGTTATAGTCTTCTGAATCTACTACATCTAAGCCTTAGTGCAACAAATGAACACATGCATTTAACTTCTTGTACTTGATGCATATTCACTTTACTGGCCAAACCCAGATCCAGAGTGAGAGATTGGAAAGCAATAGCATTTCATTTGTGTTTCATCTGTTTCCTGGTCTACAATCCTGTGCTAGTCATTCCCAGTAGGTCGGCCTCACTATAAAAGTGTGCCATTTATGAGACCATGTTATAACAACATGGCTACATCCACTAAGACATTAAGGAACAGGTAGGAAGAGAGGAAACTTCCACCTGAGCTAGTTAGAGCTGAAGCGCAAGACAAAGGAATGTCCTAAAGGGGTATTTTTCATTGGGATTGTTGGAGCTCAGCTCAGACAAAAGGTATTATTCAGAATTTATGCTTTTGGGATGTTGATATATTTGAATCCCAGTCTAATTATTTATGCCTGACAATTGTGACACCATTACCTTTTTATTATTAAAAAAATGTTTGGAACTCAGTCTGGGTCTCAACTTACTGTTGAAAGTTAGAGTAGTGGAAAACACATGGTGAAATGTCAACATTTGGTTGTGCATCAGCAGTTTTCTCATTATATCAGTCACTGACAGTCACTCAATTAGCCATGTCTGTAAAAACCTTGTAGATTGGTAAATTAGTCTAGCAGCCAGCTATCTAAATTTGTCGAATTACCGACCCAGGGGCCCACACTGATATCACTCAGATATCATATTAAAAATAAAAAAATGTCTCTCCACCCTATGGCAAAACGAGTAGAATTACATGAAATTAGTTATACAATTGCTAAATATTTTCTCTGCTAAATGTGTACAATTGCAACAAAATTGCTTTTAAAACTCCAAACTTTTCTCTCTGCTGTTAAGATTATAGGCTAGTGCAAAAACAAGTATTTGTCGGTTGACAGAGACAGCCATACAACCAGGTACCCATGTCCATTCATCTTCACCTACACTTTCAAACACATTCTGGTAACAATGACTGCGGCAACCTCTCAGAATGAAAAAAGCAACACATCTATTATTGTGGGTTATCTGTTATCAAAATCATCTCTGGTTATTGTATCGCCAAGTAACACAAAAATCATATACCACTGCATTTTTGACAAATGAAAGGCATGTGAATTGTAGAAGTGATGTTGACCACCACCATTCTCAGTGCTAATTTAGAACTTAATTAAAGACAACAACTGTGTTTAGAAACTCATCCCAGCGCCACTGGCCACAGACAGAGGTATTGATCTACTCTTTGATCCAGCTCATATACTACATCAAAGTGGAGCTCAAATGAAAAGAGAAAAAAATATATATTTGCCACCCCTCCCTCTGCTCTTCCTTGCATACTGACGACGGAGCAGAGTGCAGACTGTGGCTATGCACCTCCATCCACACTGTCACCTAGTTGGTCACTGTCACCCGTCCACTGTGAAATCCTCCCATATCTTCCTGGCACTAATGTAAATTCCATGAAAAGAACAGAAGAGTCAAGCATGATTTTTCAGCCCAATAGAACAGAGGGAGGGATACTCTAACACATACACAACCATTACAATCACAGTTCTGTTGTAATGAATACTCAGGGAGAAAAAGGTGTAGATTCACACACAGAGTGCAGCAGACATTTATTAAGCCTTCACAGAAGACAGCAATCACGGTCACAGTCAGGCAAAGGTCAAACACTGGTAGGCAGTCAAAAACAAACAATAGCTCACTACCATACAAACAGAAGGAACTGAACTAAATAGGGAGCTGATGAGACCAGGTGAGAAATGAACACAGGTGAAATCAATTAACACAAATGAAAGACAGGGCTGCGTTCCAGAACACAAAAGAAAAAGAACACAAGGTTGACTAAGAAAATAAAATCATCTTAGGTAGACAGATGGTTTCAAATGAAAACAATGACATTTTAGGGAATTATATTTGACCATCTAGGCTATTTCCAGGAAATACGTGGGAAATCTCAGGCAGGTGTGAAAGAAAGAGGAGTTGAGGAGGTGAGAGGTACTGTAAGACCGCATAATACAGATGAAGAGACTTTAAAACAAGGTGACAATTAACATTCTGTGGTGATTACTGTAACTGTGGAAAGAGATTATGAACTTCATGACAAAATGTGATTTTTCGATCTGATAGACTATGGCGGAATATGTTATACTTGAGTCAATAGGTGTGTTTTTGTTCTTTACCCTATAGTAGCTTCCCGGGAACAAAATGCAGGTTGGCGTTTATTGTCATGAATCTTGCCCTGGAGGCAGAACTGAGCGAGTTCCGCTAGCTGTAAAGTAAAAACTGGCTATATTGTAAAAATGGATGAAAACAAAAGTTAGCTTTTTGGTTTTAATTTCAGGCTGGGGTTAGGCATAAGGGTTAGCAGTGTTTTAAGGTTAGGGTTAAGATTAGGGTTAGGTTTAAAATAAGATTTTATGACTTTGTGGCAATGCCATCTTGTGACAACTCTGCAGAACTGCCTCCAGAACAAGATTCATTGGGAAAAATACTAACCTCTGAAAATGTTTACTTTTTAGTCATCTAGCAGATGATATTATCCAGAGCAACATACAGTTAGTGCATTCATCTTAAGATAGATAGGTGGGACAACCACATATCACAGGCATAGAACGTATATTTTTCCTCAATAGCGTAGCTATCAGTAGTTTGATGGCACAAGCAGGGAGCCCAGGAAACAGTGAGTTGCAGTAGTCCAAACGGGAGAGGATTGAATTAGGATCTGCACCGCTTCCTGTGTAAGGTAGGGTCGTACTCTACGGATGTTGTAGAGCATGAACCTGTCGGAGCGGGTCACTGCTTTGGTGTTTGCAGAGAACGACAGTGCGTTGTCCAGGGTCACGCCAAGGTTATTTGCACTCTGGGAGGCAACCATACGAGGCTACATCATAGTATACATACAGTGATAAAACACAAGTATTTTTTGCATCCTTGTGTTGCAGAAAATGTCATGGCGCTGGAGAGACAGAGAGGGAAGAAGGGTTCAAGAAAAAGACAGAGAGAGGGAGAGAGGGAGAGAGAGAGAGAGAGAGAGAGAGAGAGAGAGAGAGAGAGAGAGAGAGTTCAAGAAAAGACAGAGAGAGAGAGAGAGAGAGAGAGAGAGAGAGAGAGAGAGAGAGAGAGATTCTCACATTCAAAATAACTTCTAAGATGTCTAGCATCTGACATGCTGTTTGGAATTGCGTTAAACTGCTATCTATTTTTCATCACATCCTGATGTTGATGTTTCTTAGCATCTGTTTAGAGGTGTGTGTCTGATCTATGGTAATAAAGATATCATGCAGGGAGGATGTGAGATGCTTTGATGCGTCAGTCACTTCCTGTCTGTGTTAGAGATGTTAGGCTTACTCAGGGCTTTTACTGAGAACAGACCTGGGTTGTATCCCAAATGGCAATATATTCACTACATGGTGCACTACTTTTGACCAGGACCCATAGGAAATAGTGTGCTATTTGGGACATAGCCCTAAACTGTGCCACATCTTCTATTTTTTTCTTCTCACATTCTATAATTAGGAATGAACATTTCAAATGGGCAGAGCTCTAGGGACGGTCCTAGGCTTCTCTCTGGACCATGTGCCAGTGGATGGGAGGGGAGGGGAGGGAGGAAGTAACTTGTTATCAAATACTTTACTGTGGGATAATGTCATCCACAAGACAATAAAATATAATACCATTACATATCATGTTACATTTGACTTTGTTATATTGTATTAATAAGACCATACATTATTAGTAATGCTATGAATATGATAATGATGAGTAATGCTGTGTCTTTCAGACTTTTCACTGACAGCCTACTTTAGCCCAATCCTCTTTACTGAACACAGTATAGCCATAATTCACATGAGCACTATTCAGCAGACCAATCTCATATAAGTGTTTCTGTTTTACAGATATCCATGCATACGCACACAAATCCTTTCAGGGCTATTGTCACATGTATAATTGGCTCTCAACACAGATAAATAATGTCTGTCGTCGTCCATTAGTCACACTTTGCCTCATGACAAAGGAGATCATCAGCAAAGCAATTTGCTGCATAATGAGACAGACTTCTTCATCTATCATTATTCCTTTTTTTGGGGGGGGATTTTAATGTGAATGTGAAGATCACTTATAGTTTTCTAAGTGAAAAGCAGCATCAACACCCATATCAAACACATTTGATTGTAGTACTGATGGAGCAGAGGCAATGCATCAACATCTATTTACAATCTAACATGTAACACAAGTGTTCGATACACCAATCGTAATATGAATTGAATGCTGGCTACTTTATTTCCTGTCTTCCACTTCACAAATGACCTGTGACTCCAAAGTGTGAGAGGTGGTAATCACCTGCCAATTGTTTCCATTTTCTCTGTCGACTACGGTAAATATAACAACTCCCATAATGTAATACATATTTAATGATAAGTTAGTCTTTCATGCCAGTGAGCGAGAGAGTCCTCCAGGAAGACAGTCAAAATGCATTTTGGTCCAGTCCGTACTGAAGACTGCTAATAAAGAGGATGCGGTGTGGATATTTCAGATGTGCCAGTTATGACTGCCATCCAGAAAGAGGTATCAGGGATGGATGAATGATTGGTAGCGTGCAGGAAAGGTCTTGGGCTCCACCAAGTGGCACCACCAGCACCTCACACACTGCTGCATGTTGTAGGCTACATGTAAGGATTGTTGAAGAGTATGATGCCTCTTTTGCTATCTCATTTGTTGTAATGGGGTTATTTACAGCTAGTAAGGAATCTCTCTCTTTCTCTCTCTCTCTCTCTCTCTGCACTATTTACAACACTATTTGTAAGGAATGTCTCACTGTTTCGAACCATGAAGGAAAGGTTGCCTGAAAACCGAATAGTTCACAGAAAATTCTACAGCTTTTCTTATTTTCAAATGACAGTAATTCAATAAACATGGCTCTAATGAGGACTCATCACTGAGTACTTAACATGGTCCTTTCACACCAGAACAGTCGTGAAGAACGCTCGGTGTTGCCTTTTCTCTCTCAGGAGGCTGAAATGATTTGGCATGGCCCCTCAGATCCCCAGGAACTTTTACAGCTGCACCATCGAGAGCATCCTAACTTGTTGTATCACTGTCTGTTATGGCAACTCCAGCACCCTCGATTGGAAATCCCTACAGAGGGTGGTGCGGACAGCCGAGGGCATCACTGGGGGTGAGTTTCCACCCACCGGAGACATGGACTGTTCTCCATACTCCTGCCTGGCAGACGGTACCAGTGCATCAAGGCTCAGACCAACAGACTCCTCAACAGATTCTATGCATTGGCCATAAGACCGCAAACAGCCAAAAAACAGGGGCACAACTATCACTGGGGGACATCCACATTCTGAAATTGCATTTTTATTCCACCCTGCAGTTTTATCATTGGAATGTGATACAAAATGAGGCAAGGTGTGCTTTAGGACCATGCAGATGCCTCAGAACGGTCAGGTAGGCTGTTTGGAGTGTTTATATATTATAAAAATATATTAATTATTTCTCCCCTACTTCTAAAACCAAAGTTGTGCCCCTGCTAAAAAAAAACCTATCTCCCTCTACAACAGACTATCCACACGGACTCTATACCCACCCACAGGTCTTTACACACTCACACCTTCACTGTCACTCTTACTCACACACACACACATAATTACATACACACACTCACATATACCCTCACTCACACACTCGTTACTGACACCACACGCTTACACCCTCACACCTACGCTGCTGCTAAATGATTATTGATCAGATGTATTACTACCATTATGCTGCTCTTATTGATTATTGAGTGCCATTACCATTAGTGTCCATCTATTTATCCTGCTACTGGTCACTAATTACTCCTGTTTACATGTTGATATGACCATGAGTATATTATCATAGTATTGCTATATTCCTGCTTCCAGTCACTTTTCAGCACTGTTTACACTGCTATATTGGTTGCTTTTAATGTTATTGTTTACCCTGCTACCTTTCTCCTAATCCCTGCCTACATGTACATACCTACCTCAAGTACTCCAGTATCCCTGCCTACATGTACATACCTACCTCAAGTACTTCAGTATCCCTGCGCATTGAACATTTGGTACAGGCACTGACCCTGTACAGAGCTTACACTCTACTTTTATTTCTTCCTTTCTAATTTCTTGTGTTTTTTATTTGATATTTGTCAAACACTGCATCGTTGTGAAGTAGTAAAGTATTTCACAAAGTCAAGTATTTCACTGTGCTTGTGACAAATAAAACTCGAAGCTTAATGCTACACATTCAGAAGCATTTGCTACATTGCTACTTTCAATACAGCCAGAAGGCGCCACGCAGAGGTTTAGAAATGAATGTCCTCTTCATCATTTAAGTGTACGAGGCAATATGAGCTATTCATTGATGGACACTAGGGGGCAGGCGAACATAGAAACAGGGGCGTCACGAATACAGTATGAACTTCTGAAATTGGTTGTTCTGTGTAATGTTATTCACTGTATATATATATATACGGAGTTCATTCTGTAAGCAAAATATACATACAGTAGGAGAACAAGTACATTCTGTCAGTTTTTCCCAATTAGATACTTTGCATTAAGTATTCAGTAAGTATTTCCCAATTAGATATTTCTGTATCATTATGATATATTGATACTGAATTAAATAGGTAGCTGATTGACAGTGATGGGAATGAGACCCTACAGGATAAGTAACCTACTTTTAATCTTGTAAAATAGATACAACTGAGGTCAGCTGGAAGTATTCAGTTCTGCCAGCTTTCAATGTCAACTCTACTGTATGTCATGAAAACTAACACCAGGACAGTACTGTCAAGACTAATGACAGTGCTGCACTGAATGGACAATCTGTCTCAAAGAGTAATATGCTTCCAGTGATCATGTTAAAGGTTGCTGTCATGCTTAACTGAATACTCTAATATTCAGGTGGGTCAGTATCATTCAGTCAACCCAAGACCCACAAGTCACACATTGCACCAAGGATTTTGCTCTTCTAGTTCTTCAATTCTTGGTTACTTCTTGGTTGCAGAGGGCGATATGATTGGTTGTCGCAACCAGAAATGTCCTTGACTCACCGTTATCACCGTTGTCAGGGGGAGCCAGCAGCAGTTGCTGCATGGCAATTTGTTATTCCTCCATCCCCAAGGATGTGGTGATATTGTTCAGTGTCACTTTGTGCATGTGGAATATCTATCTTAAGGTCAATGCTCATTCGCAATTCACTGTGCTGTTGGAAACTGCAACCTGTTTCATTGGCTGGTACTTAAACCTGTAACAAATTATGAACAAATGAAGGATTAACGTGATAGAAAATACATAGATAAATCATAATATGTTGTACCTATCATGGCTTACAAAGACAATGGGGATAACTGATACTGAACTCCCATGGACTCCTATTGTACATGTTATTCTACAGTGACCTTCGGAAAGTATTCAGACCCCTTGACTTTATCCATATTTTGTTATGTTACAGCCTTATTAGAAAATGGATTAAATAAAATCAATCCCCCAGCAATCTGCACACAATACTCCATAATGACAAAGTTAAAACAGGTTTTTAGAACATTTTCAAATTCCTTATTTCCATAAGTATTCAGACCCTCAGACTCAAAATTTAGCTAAGGTTGATCCTGTTTCCATTGATCATTCCTGATATGTTTCTACAACTTGATTGGAGTCCACCTGTGGCAAATTCATTTGATTTGACATGATTTGGAAAGTCACACACCTGTTTATATAAGGTCCCACAGTTGACATTGCCTAACAGATCAAAAACCAAGTCATGAGGGTGAAGGAATTGTCCGTAGAACTCAGAGACAAGATTGTGTTGAGGCACAGATCTAGGGAATGGTAAGTGTCTGCAGCATTGAAGGTTTGCAAGAACACAGTCCCTCCATCATTTTTAAATTAAAGATGTTTGGAACCAAGGCTCTTCCTAGAGCTGGCCCCCTGGCCAAACTGAGCAATCAGGGGAGACGGGCCTGGTCAGGGAGGTGATCTGTGGAGATGGGAGAACCTTCCAGAAGGACAACTATTGCTGCAGCACTCCACCATTCAGGCCTTTATGGTAGAGTGGCCAGACGGAGGCCACTCCTCAGTGAAAGGCACCTGACCGTCCTCTTAGAATTTGCCAAAAGGCACCTAAAGAATCTCAGTCCATGATAAACAAGATTCTGGTATGATGAAACTCTTTGGCCTGAATGCCAAGCATTACGTCTGTAGGCAATTTGTCACCATTCCTATGGTGAAGCATGGTGGTGCCAGCATCATGCTGTCGGGATGTTTTTCAGCGGCAGGGACTTGGAGACTAGTCAGGATCGATGGAAAGATGAACAGAGCAAAGCACAGAGAGATCCTTGATGAAAACCTGCTTTAGAGAGTCAGGACCTCAGACTAGGGCAAAGTTTCAACCTTCCAACTGGACAATGACCCTAAGTACCCAGCCAAGACAATGCAGGAGTGGCTTCGGGACAAGTCTCTGAATGTCCTTGAGCGGCCCAGCCAGAGCCCAGACTTGAACCTGATCGAACATTTATGAAGAGATCTGAAAATAGCTGTTCAGCAACGCTCCCCATCCAATCTGACAGAGCTTGAGAGTATCTACAGAGAAAAATGGGAAAAACTCCCCAAATACAGGTGTGCTATTCTTGTTGCGTCATACCCAAGAAGATCGCTGCCAAAGGGGCTTCAACAAACTACAGCGTAAAGGGTCTGAATAATTATGTAAATGTCATATTTCTGTTTTTTATTTTGTAATAAATGACCAAAAATGTATAAAAACCTGTTTTTGCTTTGTCATTATGGGGTATTGTGTGTAGATTGATGAGGGAAAATAACTATTTAATACATTTTAAAATAAGTCTGTAACTAGCAAAATGTGGAAAAAGTCAAGGGGTCTGGATATTTTCCGAAGGCACTGTATATAGTGACATGTTGGGGAAATTTGCTGTTTTCCTCAGTCAATACAACCTTGAACCAATTAGTCGCTCATTCTACTGAGCATATGTAAACCAGTGCTCAGTAGCTCATTACTGTAATTTGCCTTTGCACTGTGTGGTGTGAATAGACACCCATTAACTCCAAATGAGGGCCAATTGCACATTATCCAGTGTGATTAATGTACTGATTTAGCCAAAGTAGCTGTATAACAACAGATGGCAGCGAAGGTCATGGAAGAACCATTAGGATGGATTCAGCAGGACGACAAAACGAGAGAAAAATAGACTGTGTTCCACTTCAGAGCTTTGAACACTGGCAGAGCCACACAGCTGTCATCATGGTCACAATCTGACTCTGAATATGAGGTAATTCCACTATGTCTAGGAATAAATAATTAATGACAAGTCAGAATATTTTAAGACAGTTTTTTTAGTAATGTCACAAAAAAAGGCTTGATGAAAAAGCATTTAACATTTTCTGATCATAACTTTGGCCTATGTCATAAAGTGGCTACAACACAGGATTCCAATGCAGATATTCATGCTTATTTGGTCATACATCATATGTGAATTTCATAAGGGCTTGTGGTTTGTGATCTGTGTAATAATACATAATGGTTGTCTATGCAGCATATATACTGCATAGCTGTCAGAAGTCATAATCTTCCTAGGCCGGTCAATGGAAGATGAGTCGCATCGCGTTTTCTAAGTCTAGAACCCAGAGAAAAAAATACAGCCCTCCTATTTTAAACTTGAAGTTTCTGTCCACAACTCTTTCCTACTCCACCTCTGTTAAATGTTGCATCAGCATGAGGGGGCACAGACAGACGGAGAGAGAGTGAGAGAGATAGTGAGAGAGCTTGACCTGGGTTACTCTGGAGTGAAGTAACTAGACCAACAGTAAAACTGTGTTCTCATAGTCACCGTGTTAGAACTCTTCTGCATCTAAAACCTCAGATGAGAGGACGTTCATATGAAATTTACGTTTTAGTATAATGTTCTCACATTCAATCAAATACTGTAATTTAAAAGAATGCAATGCTGTTTCAATTTGAGATTGTCAACACTAGCCTGTGTGACCATTTGAAATGCATATCCATCATAATTATGAATACAACAGGTACACTGATGTTTTACTGCAGTGTAAGGTAACTCATGTACTGTAGTAATCCATGCACAGCTGCAGTAGCCCAACTCTTAGTAGTAAATTAATGACAGTAACATGTTGACATGTGGCTGGTAGGAATACAGTACAGCATATTCCCTGAAAGCACTACATAGATCTACATAGATCAACAGGGTTAATTCATGTTGATAGATGCATCCCCAGAGTTACAGCAGGCTTTACTAAAGCAATACAGCTTTTTGAGATTATTCTAGAAATCAGGCGATATGGTTTACCAGGTAATCCATTTGAACAGCTGAAAAACAGATAAAACAAAATATATATTTTTATAGCCTAAACTGTGTCTTTGTTCATCTGGAAAAACTGAGAATAAGTGCACTATAAAGTAGGAATAGGGCCATAGATTATCCTAGCAAACCACCCCTACTGTGTGACAAATGACAGAAGCAGGATGTGGCTGCTCCAGCACAGCAGATACCATCTCTTGGAAAAAGCCCTACGGACCTTGTTAGAGAATATAATTAATGTGTAAAGTAAAGGTCATTTGGTATTTGTCAGGATAAATATTTTTTGTTCATTCAAATAAGAAGAACCTGTGTGGGCTTCATGGAGAAAAAATACAATTATTCTATAGGATAGAATGTATAGAAGTCAATTTTCTTGCTGAATTACGACATACTACAAAACGAATTGCTCTAGGGTATGCTTATGTGAACAGGCAAAAAAGCTTATGATTTGACAAGCACAATAAATTGAACTGGTTAAGATATTACTGTATGTATTGTGAGATATTGTAATGGTATGATCAGAGACAACCAAGCTTTATGAAGAGACAACCAAGCTTTACGAAGAGACAACCAAGCTTTATGAAGAGACAACCAAGCTTTACGAAGAGACAACCAAGCTTTACGAAGAGACAACCAAGCTTTACGAAGAGACAACCAAGCTTTACGAAGAGACAACCAAGCTTTACGAAGAGACAACCAAGCTTTACGAAGAGACAACCAAGCTTTACGAAGAGACAACCAAGCTTTACGAAGAGACACCATGCTTTATGAAGAGACAACCAAGGTTTATGAAGAGACAAACATGCTTTATGAAGAGACAACCAAGCTTTATGAAGAAACAACCAAGGTTTATGAAGAGAAAAACATGCTTTATGAAGAGACAACCACGCTTTATGAAGAAACAACCAAGCTTTACGAAGAGACAACCAAGCTTTATGAAGAGACAACCACGCTTTATGAAGAAACAACCAAGCTTTATGAAGAGACAACCATGCTTTATGAAGAGACAACCAAGTTTTATGAAGAGACAACCATGCTTTATGAAGAGACAACCAAGCTTTATGAAGAGACAACCAAACTTTATGAAGAGACAACCATGCTTTATGAAGAGACAACCATGCTTTATGAAGAGACAACCAAGCTTTATGAAGAGACAACCAAGCTTTATGAAGAGACAACCATGCTTTATGAAGAGACAACCATGCTTTATGAAGAGACAACCATGCTTTATGAAGAGACAACCAAGCTTTATGAAGAGACAACCATGCTTTATGAAGAGACAACCATGCTTTATGAAGAGATAACCAAGCTTTATGAAGAGACAACCAAGCTTTATGAAGAGATAACCAAGCTTTATGAAGAGACAACCAAGTTTTATGAAGAGACAACCATGCTTTATGAAGAGATAACCAAGCTTTATGAAGAGACAACCAAGTTTTATGAAGAGACAACCATGCTTTATGAAGAGACAACCATGCTTTATGAAGAGACAACCAAGCTTTATGAAGAGACAACCAAGCTTTATGAAGAGACAACCAAGCTTTACGACATGTCTCCTTATAATGCCGTTCACCACTGTGGAACCGAAAGAGTGGGAGGAGGAGTGTCCATATTTGTTCATAAATGTTTTCAGTTCTTTGTAAGAGAGGACCTCATACTTATATCTGATAACATTGATGTTGTTTTTTCATAGAAATTCCCTCCTGATTGTTTTTTTTTTGGTGGTAAAAAGTGGTAATTGGAAGCATCTATCGGCCACACGATTCGGACATTGGTATTTTTATTGATATCCTTGCGTCACCCTTGGATTTGAATAATAATGGCGATAAAATGTGTTTTCTATTGGATGATTAAACGTGACATAAACATTAACATAAACGTATCTAAAAGTGAGAACCATTCACTGACATCAGACTTTCTGAATACTTTATACTCCAGCTATCTGTATCCCCTCATCAAAAGCCCACAGAGTGACCAGTTCATCTGTCATCCTTATTGATAATATTTTGACAAATGATTTGACTGTTGTGGCTTAAACAGGTTTACTTTATACTGACATTCCTGACCACTTTCCAATTTCCCACTTCTCTTTGGCAGCTGGATATTAACAGATGGGAATTATTAGTAGCATTGTGTAGAATATTTAACAAAAGTAATTGTGAGCGCTTTAAGATGTTGATTGACAGCTCTTTCAATTCTGTATTTCACCACTGCTTTCCCTTAGTTAAATCACATTAGAGAGCAGCAGATGGGTTCTGGAAACCTTGGTTTTACAACGGGTCTCAAAAAATCTGCAGTTAAAAAAAAACAAGTTGTATAAAAAGTTTCTCACAAATCCCTTCCCTGAATTCTGCAAATTACAAAAAGTATACAAACAAATTTACTGACCTACTTTGGATATCCCAAAAATCTATATTTTACAAACAAATTCCTAGAATCCTGAAATAATATAAAGTCAAATTGTAAAATCATCAATCAACTGTTGAATATGAGGCATCTATAACTATCCCATCTCAAATTATTGTTGAAAATAAGACCTATAGTGATCCTGATGTTCTTTCATGTGAATTCAAATCAAATCAAATTGTATTAGTCACATTAGCCAAAAACAACAGGTGTAGACCTTACAGTGAAATGCTTACTTAAAAGCCATTAACCAACAATGCAGTTTAAAAAATACGAATAATAATAAGAAATAAAAAGAACAAGTAATTATAGAGCATCAGTAAAATAACAACAGCGAGACTACAGTATATACAGGGGGTACCGGTACAGAGTCTATGTGCGGGGGCACCGGATAGTCGTGGTAATTGAGGTAAAATGTACATATAGGTAGAGTAACTATGCATAGATAATAACACAGAGTAGCAGCGGCGGACAATGTAAATAGTCTGGGTAGCCATTTGATTAGATGTTCAGGAGTCTTATGGCTTGGGGGTAGAAGCTGTTTAGAAGTCTCTTGGTCCTAGACTTGATGCTCCGGTACCGCTTGCCATGCGATAGTAGAGAGAACAGTCTATTACTAGGGTGGCTGGAGTCTTCGAACATTTTTAGGATCTTCCTCTGACACCGCCTTGTATAAAGGTCCTGGATGGCAGGAAGCTTGGCCCCAGTGATGTACTGGGCCATACGCATCACCCTCTGTAGTGCCTTGCGGTAAAAGGCCGAAAAGTTGCCATACCAGGCAGTGATGCAACCAGTAAGGATGCTCTCGATGGTGCAACTGTAGAACATTTTGAGGATTAGAGGACCCAGGCCATATCTTTTCTTGGTTTTGTCGCCCTAGTCACGACTTTCTTGGTTTGCTTGGACCATGTTCGTTTGTTGGTGATGTGGACACCAAGGAACTTGAAGCTCTCAACCTACAGCCACGTCTATGAGAATGGGGACATGCTAGGTCCTCCTTTTCCTGTAGTCCACAATCATCTCCTTTGTCTTGATCACGTTGAGGGAGAGGTAGTTGTTCTGGCACCACACCACCAGGTCTCTGACAGATGTGTTGTTACCTACCCTCACCACCTGGGGGCAGCCCGTCAGGAAGTCCAGGATCCAGTTCCAGAGGGAGGTGTTTAATCCCAGGGTCCATAGCTTAGTGATGAGCTTTGAGGGCACTATGGTGTTGAACACTGAGCTGTAGTCAATGAACAGCATTCTCACATAGGTGTTCCTTTTGTCCAGTTGGGAAAGGGCAGTGTGGACTGCAATGAGATTGCATCATCTGTGGAAGTGTTAGGGCGGTATGCAAATTGGAGTGGGTCTAGGGTTTCTGGGATAATGATGTTGATGTGAGTCATGACCAGCCTTTCAAAGTGCTACGGGTCAGTAGTCATTTAGGCAGGTTACCTTTGTGTTCTTGGGCACAGACTCAGACAGAGAGAGGTTGAAAATGTCAGTGAAGACACTTGCCAGTTGGTCAGCGCATGCTCGCAGTTCACGTCCTGGTAATCCGTGTGTTTAAAGGTCTTACTCACATCGGCTGCGGAGAGTGTGATCACAAAGTTGTCGAGAACAGCTGGTGCTCTCATGCATGTTTCAGTGTTATTTGCCTCAAAGTGAGCATAAAAGTAGTTTAGGTCGTCTGGTAGAATTGTGTCACTGGGAAGCTCTCTGCTGTGCTTCCCTTTGTAGTCTGTAATGGGTTGCAAGCTCTGCCACATCCGACGAGCGTCGAAGCCGGTGTAGTACGATTCGATATTAGACCTGTATTTACGCTTTGCCTATTTGATGGTTCTTCGGAGGTCATATCGGGATTTCTTATATAGGATATAGGATAGATTTTCCAAACTGAGGACGAGGGAAAGCTTTGTACTCGTCTCTGTGTGTAGAGTAAAGCTGGTCTAGAGTTTTTTCCCCTCTGGTTGCACATTTAACATGTTGACAGAAATTTGGTAAAACGGATTTAAGTTTCCTTGCATTAAAGTCCCCAGCCACTAGGAATGCCGCCTCTGGATGAGCGTTTTCCTGTTTGCTTATGGCGGAATACAGCTTATTGAGTTCGGTCTTAGTGCCAGCATCGGTCTGTGGTGGTATGTAGACAGCTATGAGAAAATACAGATGAAAACTCTCTAGATAGATAGTGTGGTCTACAGCTTATCATGAGATACTCTACCTCAGGCGAGCAAAACCTCGAGACTCCACCAGCTGTTGTTTACAAATATACATAGTCCGCCCCCCTTTGTCTTACCAGATGCCGCTGTTCTATCCTGCCGATACAGCGTATAACCAGCCAGCTGTATGATGATAATGTCATCGCTCAGCCACAACTCCGTGAAGCATAAGATATTACAGTTTTTATTGTCCCGTTGGTAGTTTAATCGGCCTCGTAGATCGTCGATTTAATTTTCCAATGATTACATGTTAGCTAGTAGAACGGAAGGCAATGGGGGTTTATTCGATCGCCTACGGATTTCCAGAAGGCATCTCTTCACGCAAATGATGGGGATTTGGGGCTGTTCCCGGGAAAGCAGTACGTCCTTCACCTCAGGCTCGTTGGACTTGTTAAATGGGAAAAAAGCTTCTGCAGTTCGTGGTGAGTAATCGCTGTTCTGATGTCCAGAAGTTATTTTCTGTCATAGGAGACGGTAGCAGCGACATTATTTACAGAATAAGTTTAAAAAATAAGTTACCAACAACACTGCAAGTGGCTGTTCCACTGGTTGTCATAAGGTGTATGCACCAATTTGTAAGTCGCTCTGGATAAGAGCGTCTGCTAAATGACTTAAATGTAAATGTAAATGTAAAACACAAAAAAACTAACAAAAATTCACAGTTGGTTAGGAGCATGTAAAACGTCAGCCATCTTCTTCGGCGCCACGATACATTCATTTCAAGTTTTTAATTGTGAATAACTTTTTTATAACCTTTTTTGTGAATGTGGGTTCCTCTCTGTCAAAGAAAATAGAGAAAACTGATGGAAATCCTTTTGATTACATTAAGGCATATTTCCCTTCTCTGCATCAGTTTGATCCTCCTGGTGTAATGGAAGTGATGGAGGTAATTGGTATCTTAAAGATATCAGCACCAGGTCATGATGAGATTGGTGCCTCTCAATTACTGAGATCGTCCTCGATTACTGAGCCTCAAAAGTATATCTTCACCAAATCAATGCAAACTGGTACTGTTCCTAAAGATATGAAAATTGCCAATGTTCCCCTCTCTATAATTCTGGGGGTCCCAGATCTTTTACAAATTATCTGCCAATATCTGTACTGGCATGTATTTCAAAAATCCTAGTAAAATTGTTGTTTTAGAAAATGATCAACACTGTATTCTACGAGCACCAATATGGTGAAAACTATTATGCTAAAAACTACATGCCTCTTTTATAACTTGTGGATAAAACCTTTACAGTCCTAACAAACAATGAATATGCTCTTTCTATCTTTTTAGATTTGACAAAACATCGTCATCCCCAATAACTTCAAGCAAAGACTGAGGGTCAGCCTAATGAACCTAACTACTCAGTAATCTCCTCCATATAGCCTAACTGGTACACATACATTACAGGTCATTTGTCATGAATACCAACCACACCTGGACACCCTTCTTGTGTTGCTGTTTTCATTTGGTTTTATCACTTGTTTTCTTTGGTGCAAATAAATAAATATGTTGAGGGAGGAGGCCTCTTCCAAAGCATCTTTACGTTCCATTTTATATAAATATATTTGTAATGTTACAACAAAGTCCTGCAGCATCAAAGACCTATACAGGCTTAGGATAGAAGAGAGCCGAGAAACCCCTCATACATACATAATGGAGCTAAAATGCAGTGGATTACACAGCCCTGAGGAGCTAACAAATTACAGGCCAATATTAGGACTGCAGTGAGAAGGATGTTGGAACTTATGACCTCTTTCATGTCTAAATACCTATGATGCCTACTTGCACAGATGCACAGTAAGAGACTACATGGAGTACTCAACAAGTAATACACAAGTACATTATGATCTCAACTAAGAAACAAACCCACTGAGATGTGAAACTAAACCTGACCTTGGTGGGTGTAGTGCCCATCATTATTCAATTACATGCATAGACCTTTTTATACTCATGGGAATTCATGAATTCATGAATCAAATGTTACATTCTGAACACACCACATTCCCGCTGGGGGAAATGAAATTTGAGGAGCCCATACCAATCTCCAGAGAGGGAAATTATGTGCAAATGCATTTTATTTTGCCTAATTATCCTGCATGTTGGAAGACCATCATAAGTCTTACCATGATGCTACAAGCTGACTGGAGGACAATTTTGCAGGAGGTTGATTACAACACAATCCTGATATCACTGTATTGTTTATGCCCACAAAGTACATTCATTTCATTTCCATTTTGATGTCAGACTGGATGAGAAAATAATACATTGCATGTATAGGAAATGCTTCTAAGCCCGTAAGAATATGCGTAAGTCCTCAACATTTTTTTGGACATATTTTGGACATAAGAGAAAATTACAAGTTTACACACATTTCATTGTAATGCTTCATTGAGCACATCAGGGCTTGATTTGTTTCCACCCTATCACGGTAGGATTAGCCACCTTGTTAGAGAGGGTGCTACTCTACTTAGTCATGAACCTGTTGTGACTGACCTTGCCAGGGGCTAGACCCTGCTAGGTCTCCCTATCCTGTGTTAGCTGAGAACAGGCTTCGTTAGTGTGCAGCCCTAAACAATCCACTATCCAGACTGTGATAAGGATGAATAAGGATTATACTGTCACTAACCACTTTATACAGTGAACTATAAATTATATAAATCGTTTTTTGGGCTGGTAAACTTGACTAAAATACTTTGCATTAAAGATTAGAAATCATATTGTTTTCTGTATGAGTAAAATACAATTCTAAAATTAGAAATATAGCAAAAATAATCTTGTCAAATGTAATTGTCAAATAAAGCAACCGTGTGCTTGGAGGCCAGTTAATTAGCTAGTTCATTATGCCTGTTCATAACATATATTTCAGTCATTTTCTGACCTGGTTATAGGTGCTGTAGTCCGTTAAAAAAAAAAAGAGAAAAAAAAGGATATTATTGCCACAATGATTAATCATTCCATGAAAATGTTGCAATGGGAAGGATAACCAAATCAGTTTGTAGCCTATTCTCTGAGACCTCATTACATCATTACACTGTCTTTTTTCTCCTATGGAAGTGCGAGACGGGACAAATTAAATGTGTGTGGCTGACCATGATTTAATTTGATAGCCATTGCAGAATGCCTCTCGGTATCTGATATGTCGCCCTCATTTGTGGTCAGCCAGAGGCACAGGGACTATGAATAGAATCTGTTGGTTAGAACACGGACAGACCTGTATGAATCTAAGCCTCTGCTGTATAATATCATGCACACTCTAAAAACAGATTCTTGCGCCCTTATTCTCCTCTCATATTTTCAGTTGGATTCTAGGGGGACATGTTCAATCACTGTACAGAACCTCAGTAGCTCCACAGAGCACTGGAGACCCTTTGGTTTACAATGAAACACTGATGGAAGGGTCCAAGGGGACCAACATTCAAATCTTATATTCTAAGGGGTTGGAGAGAAATGAGGTCAGGAAAAATCATCTTCCCCCTCAAGGACCATCCTCTTCCCCCTCAAGGACCATCTCTAACTCATTTGACCTCAGAGGGAGGTAGTGACTAGACTACGTGTCATCTGTGCCCAAGTAATGTGTGTAAATAAAGGTTGGTAAAACCAAGAAAACATATCAACAATTATTGTGGACATATACAAGCAGAATCAGCATTTTACAAGTGTATTTCCATTCAGGGATGCACTACGGTACAGCCTTCTGCTGCCTGGTAAACAATAGTGATGAGTGAAAGCTTGTATTGATCTACATTATAGCTTGTATTGATCCGTTATATTGACCAGAAGGACAGTGTTGCCATCTTAGGTCAAGGAGAATATGAACACGAGGAGAAAATGGTAGCAATGGGAACAGTTACTCTCCCAGGAAAAGCATAAAGGCATACAAAAACAGAATTACTCTTGACCAGGTAGGGCTGCATAAAGCGTTTTTGGAAGCTAACAGTTAATGAGTTTGGAAACAACAGACTAATGGGCCAGTGCTCTCAGACCTCACTGTTTGCTAGAGGCATGGTAACTGTACAATTCAATTTGACCTTTCACTAAGCCCCGCCCCAGGATTTGGGGCAACCAATCGCAGTGCTCCAATTGATAGCAACTGTCGAGTCCAACACCTTGGACAAGCTCACATTTCAAACACATGAAAGCCAGGGTAATGGCAAAAATTAAGAGTTCTTTTTTTCTTTTTTTAAAAATAAAGCTAATTAACTTAACAGTGCACCAAGGGTACTTGCTACTGGGATTCCTGAAATGCATAGCCTGTATTTTTAGAATCCAAAAATTATACTTTTGTTACATTGTATACTAAAATATGAATTTACTACTGTACATGTCATGTCTCAAAATGGATATCTATCTAACCTCTACACTGAGTATACAAAACATTAAGAACACCTGCTCTTTCCATGACAAACTGACCAGGTGAATCCAGGTGACAGCTATGATCCCTTATCGCCACTTGTTAAATCGACCTTAATCAATGTAGATGTAGGGGAGTAGACAGTTTAAAGAAGGATTTTTAATCCTTGAGACAATTGAGACATAGATTGTGTATGTGTGCCATTCAGAGATTCAATGTGCAAGACAAAAAATGGAAGTGCCTTTGTAGTAGATGCCAAGCGCACCGGTTTGTGTCAAGAACTGCAACGCTGCTAGGTTTTTAAAGCTCAACAGTGGGAAGGTGTTGCTAATGTTTGTTATACTCACTGTATATTGGTTTATGTCCTGTGGATTCGAGAAGATGACAAGCTCAACGGGAAAGTGAGCCTGTCAGGTAGCCAGTAGCCTTAATTCTTGCACAGAATCCAGACTAGTTGACCTGATGCAATGTTCCTGATTTTTGACCACTTTTTTTCTCTGGCCTCTATTGATTTATTCACCTTAACTCTGGCCATCTTACAAGGGTAAACACTCCAATAATGTTATAACAGATTATGATAGAGACATGCGGTTTGGACCATTGGTTTGTTAGAGGATTATCCACACAATTAACATATTATTTTAGTCATTGGTCAAAATATGCTATTTTTGTTTGGACACACTACTGGAAGCTGTGCAGCGCTTTTTCCCTTACATTTTCCCCCACGTGGGCCAGCCTCCTAGCAATTCATGTTCTAGCCAATGACCTTCTGCCCCTTTCCATTTGAGTGAAAGCTAGCAAGATGCACACACAGCAGAGCGAGAAAGAGAGCAATGACATGGCACACACAGTGGTGGAAAAACTAGCCAATTGTTATATTTAAGTAAAAGTTAAGAAATCTTTATAAAAAATGACTCAAGTAAAAGTGAGTGCCACCCAGTACTACTTTAACAAAGTCTACAAGTATTTGGTTTTAAATATACTTAAATATCAAACGTAAAGGTCATTGCTAAAATATACTTAAGTATCAAAAGTAAAAGTATAAATCATTCCAAATTCCTTATATTAAGCAACAATTAAGCAGATGTCACCATTTTTCTTGTTTTTGAATTTACAGATAGCCAGGGGCAAACTCCAACACTCAGACATCATTTACAAGAGAAGCATTTGTGTTTAGTGAGTACACCAGATCAGAGGCAGTAGGGATGACCAGGGATGTTCCCTTGATAAGTGAATGAAATTGACCATTTTAATGTCCTGCTAAGCATTCAAAATGTATCGAGTACATTTGGGTGTCAGGGAAAATGTATGGAGTAAAAACGACATAATTTTCTTTAGGAATGTAGCGACGTAAAAGTAAAAGTTAATAGTAATGTACACATACCCCCAAAAATGACTTAAGTAGAACTAAAAAGTGACTTACTCTATTATAATCAGCCCCATTGACCCCAAAACACGTGGAGTGTTATACAGTGCTGGAAAGAGGATAATGTTAGCTTTCTAATGAGACCAAAATCATCTCTCTACTCCAAATATCAAGTGAGTGTCACCAAACCATGTTTTCGCAAAAAACTTTTAAGACATGTATTTAATAATGAATAACAACAATTTATTTCATACACAACACAATACATGAAATCTTCTTTCACTCACACTCACACTCACAGTGTCTGTCTGCATCTTTGTCGCACACACGTACACGTATACATACACATGCACATGTATGCGTGCACACATTTGTACACATGTTTGTACACATAAAAGCGTGCCCATTCACATGTACAGTACACACATACATGTACATTCATACTGTATGTATGAAAGACAAACACTCTCACACTGCACATGTTCATGCCATGATACTGTATGTGCGAGGACTACTGTACATGCAGTGTGCAGGTGTATTCGCACGTGCACATGCATACATGTGCACATACACATACACATGCACACAAACATGTCCAGAACCCATATAGTCCTCGCACATATCATGGTTGTGGCCCTTAGTTTCTCTATGTCAGATTACATTCAGAGATAAGGATAAATAATGAATAAATGTCCACGCTAAATAGCATCTCTTAGAAATACATGTCACAGAGAATGTGTATAGGCTATAGTCAAACACATCTGACATGTCCCTGGGTACAGCACACAACATATGCAGATGTGACCAAGAAACCCTCTCACAAACCCAGGACCTGCATTTTTATGACAGTCACACAGAGTAAAGGGCATCTGAAAAGAGCTAAAACAGGGAAGGGGGTGGAGGGGGTGAGAGCTAAAAGGGTCAGAGTAAAGCTCTGGTCTCTCTAAGCAGCAACCCGAATTAGAAATGTTAAAGAAAATATGACCGTTCTGGGAGCGGCATTGCGTGGACATCGGTGAAGTTGTTGACATAGTGTCCTTGTAGAACAGCACCCGTTTGCAGGCGAGACAGCCTTGGAGCCACACCATGTTCCTTGTAGAACTCTATCACTGCAGTCAGTTTATCTGTAGAAATTATGGAACCAGAAAATAAACGATTTAAAACATGCCTTTTTAATATGAGCTGAAAAGCACAATGTATACGCAGCTCTTTTTTCCAAATGATGACACAGCCTTATAACTCATTCTTTCTTAAATACCTCATGAACTTAAAAACGTTATTTATACTCTGAATTTGGCCATAAAACATACAGCTTATAAAAGCAAAGAGTTTTGTTTTGTTGAAACTGGATGAAACCCCAAAACAGCGAAAATCTAAATTTGGCCAAAAACACAATTTTTCTACAAATTAGCCATTGCGACTGATTATTATAGAGCGAGTCACATATGTGACGTAGTATGCCATTTTTGGTGAGCACTACTTTCAGAACTACTGGCTAAAAAATATACAAAAGTACCGGACAATCTCTTTAATATAACTTGTTGTCTCTAAATATTTGTGAGCTAGCTAAATTAGCCAAGTTATGAATACAACTATCATATGCTTTTGACATCAGGATATGATTTACGAGTACTTGTTAGCTTCAAAAGTAGCTTTGACTGCTTGCTGACAGTGCATTCAGAGCCAATCAGTGCCTGGCCACATGACAAACATAATTTGACCAGGTTCCTGTGAACCAATTGTAATGACAGTCAACCACAACATACCAGAGCCTCCTGATTAGCAAGGAGTAGTCTGTGTTTAATTGAATTGCGTATTAAAAACATTTTACCAGTGGTATGAGTAGTGAATTGGGCTTCCAGGGAAAATGTTGTCTGAGGATGCAACAGTAACCAAGGGGGACAGGGCTTAGCAAAGTGTCAATTCCTTTGTGATTTCATAGAATCTCATAGCATCTCTGGACAATTATTTTGTATTGCATTGGATTATCTTCACTTTGTGACAGCCAACCCCCATCAGATCGCATACAAATCCATTTCTATCCTTTTTTGCCTCTAAGCTTCATAATTTCCATAAGGCAAAGCAAGCCTCTAGAGCTACTTTAATCTGTAATGTTATGCCAGTATTCTTTGTTCTGACTCCAAAGTTTACCATGACAAAAGGGAATAGATGAGCTGCATCATATGGTCAGTGTTAAATTACAGCCTTATTCGAAAACGGATTCAATATTTTTTCCACTTGTCAATCTACACACAATTCCCAAAGATGTCAAAGCAAACTTTTGCAAATGTATAAAATAAAATAAACGCAAATATCACATTTGCATAAGTATTCAGATACTTTACTCATTACTTTGTTGAAGCACCTTTGGCAGCGATTACAGCCTCAAATATTCTGGGGTATGACGCTACAAGCTTGGATTGGGAGTTTCTCCCATTCTTCTCTGCAGATCCTCTCAAGCTCTGTGACATCAGGTTGGATGTGGAGCTATTTTCAGCTCTCTCAAGAGATCTTCAACCGAGTCCAGGTTCTGGCTGGGCCACTTAAGGACATTCAGAGACTTGTCCCGAAGCCACTCCTACACTGTCTTGACTGTGTGCTTAGGGTCGTTGTCCTGTTGGAAGGTGAACCTTCACCCCAGTCTGAGGTCCTGAGCGCTCTGGAGCAGGTTTTCATCAATGATCTCTGTGTACTTTGCTCCGTTCATCTTTCCCTTGATCCTGACTAGTCTCCCAGTACGTGCCTCTGAAAAACATCCCCACAGCGTGATGCTGCCACCACCATGCTTCACCATAGGGATGGTTTTGGCCAGGTGATGAGAGGTGCCTGGTTTCCTCCAGACGTGACGCTTGGCATCCAGGCCAAAGAGTTCAATCTTGGTTTCATCAGACCAGAGAATCTTTTTTCTAGTGGTTTGAGAGTCCTTTAGATGCCTTTTAGAAAACTCCAAGCGGGCTGTCATGTGCCTTTTAGTGAGGAGTGATTTTCATCTGGCCACTCTACTATAAAGGCCTGATTAGGGGAGTGCTGCAGAGATGTTTGTCCTTCTGGAAGGTTCTCCCATCTCCACAGAGGAACTCTGGAGCTCTGACAGAGTGACCATCGGGTTCTCGGTCACCTCCCTGACCAAGGCCCTTCTCCCTCGATTGCTCAGTTTGCCGGACGGCCAGTTCTAGGAAGTCTTGGTGGTTCCAAACTACTTCCATTTAAGACTAAGGAGGCTACTGTGTTCTTGGGAACCTTAAGTGCTGCAGACATGTTTTTGTACCCTTCTCCAGATCTGTGCCTCGACACAACCCTGTCTCGGAGCTCTACGGATAATTCCTTCAACCTCATGGCTTGGTCTTTGCTCTGACATGCACTGTCAACTGCGGGACCTTATATAGACAGGTGTGTGCCTTTCCAAATCATGTCCAATCAGTTGAATTTGCCACAGGAGAACTCCAATCAAGTTGTAGAAATATCTCAAGGATGATCTATGGAAACAACATGCACCTGAGCTTAATTTCGAGTCTCATAGCAAATTGTCTGAATACTTACGTAAATAAGGTATTTCCATTTTTTATTATTTATTTTGTATTTCTAAAAACCTGTTTTTGTGTTGTCATTATGGGTGTATTGTGTGTAAATTGATCATTAAAACATTCATTCAATTCATTTTACATGTCTGAATACTTTCAGAATGCACTGTATGCATACACACACACACACACACACACACACACACACACACACACACACACACACACACACACACACACACACACACACACACACACACACACACACACACACACACACACGCTTACACACAAACACACACTGAGCTTGACTCAGCACACCATGTGTTCAGAGGATTAAATAGTGTTTTTCACGGGACATGCTATGCCATCTGGACAGGGGTTGATCAGAGCAGGCAGGGGATTCACATTACTCCATGAACTACAATCAAATTAAGATCACGTTAGGAGAAAAGGCAGAGGTTCAGACTCACAGACACAAATGCTATCATGCAATGTCAACATGATAGCATGCTACACACCACTACTACCAGGTGTTGTGGCTTAGCCTTTGGGTAGTTTTTAATTTGGCTTTGACAATGGACAAGATCATGTATTCCACTAATGCTTCTGAGAGAGCAAAGAAAAAAATAATACCTTAGTACATCTGCGATGACATAAAGTATACAGATACCATGCCACTGGGAAAGGCATCTTGAGTCCTTCTGGGTTCCTCCTGAGTGGCACAGTGGTCTAAGGCACTGCATGTCAGTGCTAGAGGAATCACTACAGACCCTGGTTCGATCCTGGGCTGTATCACAACCGGCCGTGGTTGGGAGTTTCATAGGGCGGCACAATTGGCCCAGAGTTGTTCAGGCTCGTGTTTGGCCGGGATAGGCCATCATTGTACATAAGAATTTGTTCTTAACTGACTTGCTTAGTTAAATAAAGGTTAAATAAAAATAAAATAAAAACCTATGAAACAACAATTGTATCAGTAATTGCATTAGCAATAAATCATGGTGAGGCTCTTTACAATCAAAGTCTCAGGGCACAAGTAAACTCCTCAGATGACCACATCAGAGCACATCACTGGTTCCTCCCCTCTACTTATCCAGGAATTTAGAGGTGGGAGGAGGATTCCAGACCAGCATGGGGACCTTAAGGGATCGAGACTATCTTGACACTCACCTCAAATATATTCACAACACGGCACAGGAGCCCATCAGAGTGCTGGGCTTGCAACTTGGCTTTACGCTATGTGCACTGCTGAGCACTCCTGCATACAATACTACTACATACAGCTTATACTCTATCTCTCCTTTTTCATCTCTCCTCCGCACTCGCCTGCTGAGAGAAGAGTGAGAACAAAGTGTATTGGAGAACCTTGGAAAGAGAGGGAGAATGAAAGAGAGAGGGAATGAGAGAGGGGTAGAGTGAAAAAGAGAGAGACTGAAAAAGAGAGGGAGAAAAGAGAGGTTGAGGGAAAGAGAGAGCAGGACAGAGAGAGCGGGAGAGATAGAGACAGAGAGAGAATGTGTTTGAAGGGCTGTATGTCTGAGTATGTTCTTTGCTCGCAAGGGAGTTTCATCGCTTTTACCATCAGATGTTGGGATTAATTTGGTCAAACCCCACCAGCCTGGGAGCCTGACGAGAGACAGTTAAGGTTTGTTTCACTGTTAAAGTCCTTAGTTGTTTTGTTTGTTTTGTGAGGATGAAATGCTACAATTACATAACAGAGATGTGGAGTAGTTATACCCACTGGGTTAATTTCACTGTTTCATTAAAATAATAATTGAACTGAATATTTTATCTTTACAAAGATAAGATAGATAATGAAAAGACAGTAAAGTGTGACATTAATGAAATAAGAAATGACTGGTACATTAGCAAACCAAATCGGTCTATATCACCACCCGAAAACATCCTACTAACATGACTCCAAACTCGATTAAGCCCCCATGGAGTATGCCGACATGGATTAAAAGATTGTTTTTATTGCATTCGAAGTGATAACATGCAGCAAGTAGCCCAGTCAGTCGTCTTTTGCTCAGTGATCTGCTCTGGATGATATTGATGCAAGTGGTGCAGGTATTCAAATTCCATATAAAGAATTGTACAGAATTCCATATAAAGCTCCATGGTATTGTTTCTGTGTCTAGGTAAACACAAATACATGCAAGGAAGACAACGGCCTCAGTTTTCTTTCCTTTGACTTGCTGTTTTTATCTTTCCTTTCTAAATCCTGGTGAAGGCACCGTGTGCCCAAGTGCTGCTTTTTGCCTTCACTGCTGTTTTTATCTTTCCTTTCTAAATCCTGGTGAAGGCACCGTGTGCCCAAGTGCTGCTTTTTGCCTTCACTGCTGCTTTTTGCCTTCTGCATTAATAAAATATGAGAGTAGGCTACAATAGAATGTGTGACTCTCCACTTTCTTTAAAATCACTTAAAAACAAAACATGATTTTATTGCAAAGGCCGTTTGACACGTAGTTTGTGCATTTATATTTTACTTGTCTCAGCTCTACACATACAGTCAGGGTCGGCCCCAGCCTTTTGGGATGCGAATTTGGCTGGGGGATCCCCCCACTTTTTAGTTGACCCCATCTTTGCGGCGGATTCTACACATCATGCCATGGTGATACAGAACATTTAGTTTTAAAGCAGATTTTCTGCAATTCTACACATTTGTGATCGGCCTCCTTGATCCGATCTTATGTAGAAACATAACTGTATTTTTTTACATTGGATAAATGTAGAGACTCGGAGCTAGTATGGTATATTATACACTGCAGTTGAGGAACACCGGGAAAGTAATTCTGCTTTGAGACTTGTAACCCCACTTTTGAAAAAAAGGCCCTTGATTGTTTTGGGACACTTACTGGAGAGTTCTTCATTGTCTTCGTCGCCATTCAACATAGTTCACCCTTAGCCCCACCCATCTCTTTAAGGATTCACATGTGAGGCCATGTGCTAAACAGTGAGTATGGAAGTGTACAACCAAAGATCATGACTAAAGGCAGGTTTATATGACTTCCACATGTCTGTATAGAGTGGTTGCAGTGAAAACATGGAAATGCTATTGTTGTCTGAAAATCAAACTTGTCATTTTCATAATTAAGAACAAATTCTTATTTTCAATGACAGCCTAGGAACAGTGGGTTGCTCAGGGGTAGAACATCAGAGTCTTACTATGTCAGCTTGGGATTTGATCTTGCAACCTTTCAGTTACTAGTTCAACACTCTAACCCTGCAGCCGCAGTATAACTACAAAAACGACAGGCTGCATGACATCAGCAGACTGGGGGTCCAAAATAGCCTAACTGGTGAATTTTAACACCAATAAATCCATCTGTTTCGAAAGGAATTTAATATATGTCAGTCTAGCAAACCCGGCAACTAAATGCAACTTTCTAGATAATGTTTTTGGTTCACTTCTAGCTTGTTGGAAGGTGGAATTGGTTCAATGAAATGGTTACTTGCATAATGGGGTCTTTTGTTTGGACAATTAACCATAACCTGACCCTTTGGACACTGTGTTAACAAACCTCCAAACAAGCTTCAATGCCATTACAACACTCCTTCCGTGGCCTCCAACTGCTCTTAAACACTAGTAAAACTAAATGCATGCTCCTCAACCGATCGCTGCCCGCACCCGCCTGCCCGACATGCATCACTACTCTGGATGGTTCTGACTTAGAATATGTGGACAACTATAAATACCTAGGTGTCTGGCTAGACTATAAACTCTCCTTCCAGACTCATATTAAGCATCTCCAATCCAAAATTAAATTTAGAATCGGCTTCCTATTTCGCAACAAAGCATCCTTCACTCATGCTGCCAAACATACCCTCGTAAAACTGACTATCCTACCGATCCTTGTCTTTGGCGATGTCATTCACAAAATAGCCTCCAACACTCTATTCAGCAAACTGGATGCAGTCTATCACAGTGCCATCTGTTTTGTCACCAAAGTCTCATATACTACCCACCACTGCGACC
This sequence comes from Oncorhynchus keta, assembly GCF_023373465.1. Classification (NCBI taxonomy): domain Eukaryota; kingdom Metazoa; phylum Chordata; class Actinopteri; order Salmoniformes; family Salmonidae; genus Oncorhynchus; species Oncorhynchus keta. The sequence goes on along the minus strand of NC_068443.1, from coordinate 26,548,238 downwards.
TGTATGCTCTCGTTGGCTGGCCCTCGCTTTATATTCATCGTCAGACCTACTGTTTCCAGGTCATCTACAAGTCTTTGCTATGTAAAGCTCCACCTTATCTCAGCTCACTGGTCACCATAACAACACCCAACCGTAGCACACACTCCGGGAGGTATATCTCACTGGTCATCCCCAAAGCCAACACCTCCTTTAGCCGCCTTTCCTTCCAGTTCTCTGCTGCCAATGACTGGAACGAATGGCAAAAATCACTGAAGTTGGAGACTTATATCTCCCTCACTAACTTTAAGCATCAGCTATCTGAGCAGCTCACCAATCGCTGCAGCTGTACACAGCCCATCTGTAAATAGCCCATACAACTACCTACCTCATCCCCATATTATTTTTATTTACTTTTTTTGTTATTTTTCACACCAGTATTTGCACATCATCATCTGTACATCTATCACTCCAGTGTTAAACTGCTAAATTGTAATTACTTCGCTACTATGGCCTATTTATTGCCTTACCTTCCTAATCTTACTCCATTTGCACACACTGTGTATAGATTTTTCTCTTGTTATTCACTGTACTTTTGTTTATCCCATGTGTAACTCTGTGTTGTTGTTCTTTTGTCTCACTGCTTTGCTTTATCTTGGCCAGGTCACAGTTGAAATGAGAACTTGTTCTCAACTGGCCTACCTGGTTAAATAAAGTTGAAATAATTTATTTTACATTTTTAATCCCAACTCATAACGTTACTACCTTTCATAGCTAGCTAACATTAGGCATGTTAATAGCAATTCAAATGGATCTGAGATACGACTAACATTACTACAGAGATCATACACATAACGTTAGCTAGTGAGCCAGCCAGCCAGCTAACATTAGCTAGCTAGCTAACAGTGTGCTTTAACTTGCAATGAAAATGACTTTCTGACATAATTAGAAAGATATAATACCTGAAAATGTAGCTAGCTAGACTCTCTTACCCTTATACATGGACGACCGCATATCCCTCTCTGTCACGGATGCCATGGTTGCCCTTAGTTTGAAGTTGTAATCCAGTTTTATACAACAGCGTTCTGTGTTCTCTTTTCAACTCCCTCCACATTTGCAATCAAACACCCACATTTTCTCCATCTCCTTTAGGTATCATACTCTGCTCACACCAGGCATTCCACTGATTTCAAAACTCGGTCCTCCAGAAAGTGGAGAGCCACTTGTGCAGTTCTTCGTGATATCTTTCAAAAAATCCGCTTTAGAAAGGATTACCTACACATAGTAAACAGCTCATGTTATCGACAGAAGCGAGCTACATGGCAGACCAATCCGAACTCATCTCTCGGCATGTCCAGCTCTTCCATTATCTAAGCCAATCATGGCTAGCAGGAAGGTTCCTGGCTTTTTCCGTGGCTTAACCAACTAGGCTCGTAATTTAACAATTTTATTCATATTTACAGATGGCATACAAGTTTGTTTTTAAGGCACATGAAAGTTCACATGTTCCAGAAGGCATTTATGCCCCAAAATGCATTTTGATATAAAATATGCCTTTCATGTGAAGTAGTGATGCATGGCATATGCCTAGTCACATTTTGTGATGGGGCAGATTTTTCTTTGCAGTTTTAAAACTAATTTCATGCAATTATACTCATTTTGCCATGGGGTGGAGATACATTTTTGCGGTAAAAAAAACAACATTTCCTGCAATTCTACACATTTTGCCGAGATACGACTCAAAATCAATGGGGGCCCCCTGGAGGTCAGGGCCCCTGTGCATGTGTCCTGTGTGCCCTGTCGGTAAATTGGCCAGGATTACTGCAAAGTTTAGATAGCTGGCAAGACTAATTTACCTATCAATCCAAAAAATTGTCTAATTGAGTGACTAGCCTAGTGGTTAGAGCATTGGACTAGTAACTGAAAGGTTGCAAGTTCAAATCCCCAAGCTGACAAGGTACAAAATCTGTCGTTCTGCCCCTGAACAGGCAGTTAACCCACTGTTCCTAGGCTGTCATTGAAAATAAGAATTTGTTCTTAACTGACTTGCCTAGTAAAATAAAAATAAATAAAATAACAAGAAGAAAACTGCTGATGCACTACCAAATTTCAAAATTCCACCTTATGTATTGTAATATTATAACTGGTAAATTGAGACCCTGACTGAGTTCCCTTGGTGGGGGGCCACTTACTTTGCTTATTGGCAGGGCCGGCCCTGCATACAGTATGTAATGCAGTAAGTTGACTAACAACATTAAATAATTTGGTCAACCCATAAAGATAATTGGCCATTTTCGTTGAAAACTTCAAATTCCAAATTCAAATTATAAACTGTGATTTAGCATTAAAACTGTCAGCAGTGGAGAGCCCCGTGATAAATTGTGTTGATATATTCCAAACCAGAATTCCTAAATTCTTCTACAACTGGGGCAGCAGAGCTGGTTTGACGTCATGGGATGATTGATGACATTTGTGTTTGGGAGGATTTGCAAATGTTGGTGGTGTGTGTGAGAGAGTGATAATTATGTAGTAACATACAGTACAGATGGTTTAATGGTCCATAAGGGCATCTCAGACCATCCTTTCTTGGGGCTCCCGAGTTACTCTGCGATCTAAGGCAATGCATCTCAGTGCTAGAGGCATTACTACAGACCTTGGTTCAATTCCAAGCTGTATCAAAACCAGCCGTGATTTGGAGTCCCATAGGGCCCAGTGTTGTCCGGGTTAGGGTTAGGAATTTTTTCTTAACTGACCTGCCTAGTTCAATAAAGGTTAAATCAAATAAAAAATCAAATAAAAATTCTATAATAATTCTATAATAATTCTCTGAGGATACATCATTACCGTACAGTATACAGGCCAGAGGGTCATATGTATGTGTTGATGCGTTAATGCCAACACTGTTTCTAGGCTTTGCTGGTTCATATTGGGTTCTATTTAAAAACGGACTCTTATGTAACACAATTTCAGTCGAACACAATACCATTTCCTTTGTCTCTGAATATTGATCCAGCAACAAAAGTATTTTATGCTTTGCAATGGTCTACGTCCTTGTATGCCTTGTTCTTCGTTTCTATCTAAAAGTCGTGACACATCTCTCAATATAGAGATGGGGTGCACATGCAAAAAAGACAAGTTTGTTCTTGCTTGCTGTGGTCTTTTACATTTGAATTCAATATAGTACAGCCATCACAGAAGTTTCTGCTACTACCTTTCTCAAGGGATGCTGTTGAACATCTCACAACACATCTCTCAACCCAAAGGATACTACTGGTGGATTAGGGATGGCTGTCTTTTAGGGATGTGTATCTAACACTTTCAAGACGATTCAATACTTATATACACAAAACAAAAATAGAAACACAACATGCAAAAATGTCAAAGATTTTACTGAGTTACAGTTCATATAAGGAAATCAATCAATTGAAATGAATTCATTAGGCCCAAATCTATGGATTTCACATGACTGGGAATGCATATATGAATCTGTTACTCACAGATACCTTAAAAAAAGGTAGGGGTGTGGATCGGAAAACCAGTCAGTATCTGGTGTGACGACCATTTGCCTCATGCAGCGCGACACTGGAACACGCTGTCGTACACGTTGATCCAGAGCATCCCAAACATACTCAATGGGTGACATGTCCCAGTGAGTATGCAGGTCATGAAAGAACTGGGACATTTTCAGCTTCCAGGAATTGTGTTCAGATTCTTGCGACATGGGGCCATGCATTATCATGCTGAAACATGAGGAGATGGCAGGGGATGAATGGCACGACAATGGGCCTCAGGATCTCATCATGGTGTCTCTGTGAATTCAAACTACCATCAATAAATGCAAATGTGTTTGTTGTCCTTAAACTATGCCTGTCCATACCATAACCCCACTGCCAGCATAGGCTTCTCTGTTCACAACTGTGACATCAGCAAGGACAAAGACCATCCTGATGAGCTTCCCTGAGTCTGTTTCTGACAGTTTGTGCAGACATTCTTCGGTTGTGCAACCCCACAGTTTCATCAATTGTCTGGGTGGCTGGTCTAAGACGATCCCGAAGGTGAAGAAGTCATATTTGGAGGTCCTGGTTGCGTGTGGTCTACAGTTGTGAGGCCGGTTGGACGTACTGCCAAATTCTCAAAAATTATGATGGAAGCTTATGATAGAGAAATTAACATTCAATTCTCTGGCAACAGCTCTTGTGGATATTCCTGCAGTCAGTATGTCAATTGCACATTCCCTCAACTTGAGACATCTGTGGCATTGAGTTGTGTGACAAAACTGCACATTTTAGAGTGGCATTTTATTGTCCCTACCACAAGGTGTAATGATCATGCTGTTTATTCAGCTTCTGGATATGGTACTCCTGTCAGGTGGATGGATTATCTTGGCAAAGGAGAAATGCTCACTAACAGGGATGTAAACACATTTGAGCACAACATTTGGGAGAAATAATATTTTTGTGCTTATGGAACATTTCTGGGATCTTTTATTTCAGCTCACGAGACCAACATTTTTATATTTTTATTCAGGATAGATAGAGTGCATTCGGGAAGTATTCAGGCCGCTTCCATTTTTCCACATTTTGTTATTCTAAAATGTATAATTTATTTGTATTTTTATCACTATACACACAATATCCCATAATGGCAAAGCAAAAACAGGTTTTTAGAAATGTTTGCAAATTTATAAAAATAATAAAAAATGGAAATACCTTATTTACGTAAATATTCAGACCCTTTGCTATGAGACTCGAAATTGAGCTCAGGTGCATGCTGTTTCCATTAATCATCCTTGAGATGTTTCTTCAACTTGATTGGAGTCCACCTGTGGTAAATTCAACTGATTGGACATGATATGTAAGGCACACACCTGACTATATAAGGTCTCACAGATGACAGAGTATGTCAGAGCAAAAACCAAGCTATGAGGTCGAAGGAATTATCCGTAGAGCTCTGAGACAGGATTGTGTGAGGCACAGATCTGAGAAAGGGTATCAAAACAGCATTGAAAGTCCCCAAGAACACAGTGGCCTCCGTCATTTTTAAATGTAAGACGTTTGGAACCACCAAGACTCTTCCTAGAGCTGGCCACCCGGCCAAACTGAGCAATCGGAGAGAAGGGCCTTGGCCAGGGAGGTGATCAAGAATCCGATGTTCACTCTGACAGAGCTCCAGAGTTCCTCTGTGGAGATGGGAGAAACTTTCAGAAGGACAACCATCTCTGTGGCACTCCACCAATCAGGCCTGTATGGTAAAGTGGCCAGACGAAAGCCACTCCTGAGTAAAAGGTACATGACAGCCAGTTTGAAGTTTGCCAAAAGGCACCTAAAGAACTCTCAGACCATGTGAAACAAGATTCTTTGGTCCGATAAAACCAAGATAGAACTCTTTGGTTGAATGCCAAACGTCACGTCTGGAGGAAACCTGGCATCATCCCTATAGTGAAGCATTCTGGTAGCAGCATCATGCTGTGGGGATGTTTTTCAGCGGCATGGACTGGGAGACTAGTCAAGATCGAGGGAAAGATGAACGGAGCAAAGTACACAGAGATCCTTCACGAAAACCTGCTCCAGAGCACTCAGGACCTCAGACTGGGTTGAAGGTTCACTTTCCAACAGGACAACGACCCTAAGCACACAACCAAGACAGTGCAGGTGTGGCTTCGGGACAAGTCTCTGAATGTCCTTGAGTGGCCCAGCCAGAGCCTGGACTTGAACCCGATCGAACATCTCTGGAGAAACCTGAAAATAGCTGTACAGCGACAATCTCCATCGAACCTGACAGAGCTTGAGAGGATCTGCAGAGAAGAATGGGAGAAACTCCCCAAATATAGGTGTGCCAAGCTTGTAGCGTCATACCCAAGAGGACTCTAGGCTGTAATTGCAACCAAAGACGCTCCAACAAAGTACTGAGTAAAGGGTCTGACTATTTATGTACATTTGATATTTCAGTTTTACATTTTTAATACATCTGCAAAACTTTCTAAAAACCTGTTCTTGCTTTGTCATTATGGGGTATTGTATGTAGATTGATGAGGGGGACAAAAACGATGTAATCCATTTTAGAATAAGGCTGTAACGTAACGAAATGTGGATTGAATACTTTTCGAATGTACTGTACATACAGGAACAATAACGATAAGTTTCAATTTGAAATTATTTGGTGCTATTCAGTTTCATTAGAGGAACGCATTGATGTGATTCAATAACATTTGTTGATTAAGATTTATTTCCCATGTGAATCCAAATCTGCTGCTGATGGAGCTCATGAACTGCGGCTATGAGATGATTCGGCCTGAGCTAAATGTGTGTGTGTGACCTAATGTCTATGGTGTATGTAGTCACCTGAGCTCAGCTAAGGGAGAATAGTGGGCCGCTACCACCCCACTATCAGATCAGGGGTGGCTGTCTGTTAAGTCACATGTTTGTGCAGTAAGGGGGTTGGTTGAGCACTCCTTTGCAGTATTAGTGCAATGCAGGCTCCCACTACACACACACACACACACACACACACACACACACACACACACACACACACACACACACACACACACACACACACACACACACACACACACACACACACACACACACACACACACACACACACACACACACACATGTCTGTTCTCATTAGGCCTTCTGCTCTGGAGGCAGAAACTACAGAAGACATCTCAAATCAACTGTAAAATAACAGTGATGACTTATGATGGCCTACTCATTAAGTCAAACAGTACTTTATAGGACACAACAATATAATTTGTGTCAAAAGGTCATATGGATGCAGGTACTATAATCAACAAGATCCTCCAACACGTCATCAGTCAGATGTTGTCATCATTCAGTGACCACTCAATCTCAGAAAGTGGGATATGGAATAGCCAAGTGTGGCACGATACAAGGACATTTTGTACAATCTTGGGACTTGCCTTCCAGACAGATAAGAACAGCGGGGGTTTAGCCTCCAGAGAATACATGGATGCACAATAACCTGTTAACCAAGGAATATAGCCTACCATCGTACAATGAAAGAGAGAAACTACTGTAAATTTGTATAAACCCGAAGCTAAAAATAAACAGGTCTGTTGAAGCAGATTTGAAGGGGGGAGGGATAGAAGTAAAGAGGGATGAGGGGTGGGATCAGTGGAAGTTGGCCTACAGCTGTCATTCAGTGCTATGCATACAGACGCTGCACTGTTAACAACTAACATTAGTATAGAAGAGGTGGACTGTTTAAGGAAGTTTTGACTGGTTCAGAATGCCACCATGGCACGTCGATAAGGCAGATGAATCGAAGAGGTGAAGCAAGGACCCAAATAGTGGGGTTTATTGCACACACAGACACAGGAGCACTTGGGGAACAGTTGCAGGATAACGTTGAGGTTTACTAGGGAAATACAAGAGGGGGATACAAACACATTTTAACATACAAGCATGACTGACAAGTGCAAAATGGATAACTGAAATGCATCTCAAAAGCTGGATTGACAGGAAATGGTACTAATTTGCATGCAGAATATACACTAACTTTAACAAGGATATTGATATGAACATGTATACATATTATTCAATGATGAAAGGTACTCACTTGTCAGTCACTCACAAAATGGAAAGGAACACATAAGTTGGCCGCCCCATGCATTTACCAACAGGAATAAGGAAGACTGGAGGGTGCTAAATGAACAGAGTGAAGAGGGTTGGGGTGAGAGGCAAGGGAGGGGCATGGCCAGAGGTTAAGGGTGAGGACATAAGCCTTCACAACAACTAGTGTGTAATGTCTTTGAAGGGGACTACAAAGTATCCCCTTCAAGTCAAAAGGTGACAGGAATTCTAGTTAATTATGCAATATGTAAACTATTCTCTAATCTCCAGTATGCAGTTGTTGTTAGAAATGCAGGAATGTCACATACTTTCTGCAAAGTTAATTAGAAAGTCAAAACCCTGACAGAGAACCTGGATCCTTGACATCTAGCTCTGGCACTGCCTCCTCCAGTTTCCCCCAGTCACTTCAAGTAAAATCAATGTTTGGACCAATATCCTGGACACTGGCACAATATATTGTATCTTTCATGCTCCCTTACAGTGATTTTTCTGGACGTGGAGTCTTGTCATTTTTGCTCATCTCCCTTTCCTCTGTGTGTGTGACATTGTTTGATGTCTGCTCCTGCTCCACTAACTTCACATTGCCTGACTCGCAGAATTAAATGCACGCCAGAGGACCAATTTGCTCATGTTTCATTTTTCTGGAATCATTATCCGTAAAATCCCTCCGGTAAGATACTGTCAAGGTTGACTAGACGAACATAGAAAGTGCATTTTGACCTCAAAATGAGTAGATATAATCGGAGCAGAGTTTGTTAATAATGATGATGAGTTACTGATGTGCCAGTTATAAGATTGGGACTGTATGAAGTACTGCTGTTGATTTCAATGCAGTACTTTGTATGTAACCTCGTCCCCAGGCTATATTGCTACCACATATAGAAAGAGAGACAGGTTCAATTGGCTGGTGGATAAGATTATTTTTCATGTTGTCTTGTAACTACTTTAACTGCATTGTAAAGTAAGCCCATGTCTTCCCTCTTTCCACCAGGTAATGAGGACTAGTTAAGTGAGAAGCCAAACATCCTGGAGACCAATCTACCCATGTCACCACAACATCCTCCTGTCCCTTTCTTCATTGGATCTGCAACCCAGCTGCTATTGTCTCACTGACAGTCTCTCAGTGGAATTCAACAGAGATACTCCACTGCCCAGATTGCCAATGATTACAAGGAATGGTCTGCTGTTGGTCTTTTGGTTTCTCTTGGACAAAGGTTTCCTGGCTCCCCTCCACGCTCCGTCCCAAAGCAGGATGGGAAGAGAGCAACACCTGAGGGGTGTGGAAGGACTGGGATTGAGGAGACATGTGGCGTCAGGGGTTCAGAGGGTGAAGAGAGGATGGGTGTGGAACCAGTTCTTTGTACTGGAGGAATATATGGGATCGGAACCACAATATGTTGGAAAGGTAAGGCCACCATCATTTTAAAGCATTCATTCAGACTTATATATATGAACTTTCCCACAGTAGGTTGGGAAAAAAAGGCAACATAAGTTCAAGGTTATGGTTCTCTAAGACTAATCCATGTAAACCTCTGTCTTTATTCTTGTGATGACAGTTTGAGGTCAGAAATCAAACTGAGGAGTTTGAAGGCTTTGTGCCTCTGTCCGTTAAGACTTAAAGAATATAGGAATGCAAGCAGCACGACACGAATCACATCTAATTGCTTGAGCTGCTTGATCGCTTCTGACTGCGATTTTGCAATTTTCTCAGCATCGGAATCTAATTATCAACACACAGAGGAAGTGAAAGGGATTTCTGGGCAGTTCCAAATCAAATGTTAAGAGGCATTAAGAACCATTCTGGAATCTGGCACTTCCAGCTCAAATGAAATAATGGCTTAGATTGACTTGTCAGCTGCTGATGCCAAAGACATCTACCACCGCCTTTCTCAGCACGCACAGTCCCGCTGGATGTGCTTCTGTTGGCTGAGAAAGGAAGGATGGGAAAGTCGCATCCACACATTGTCAAACAGATGCTACAATTACTGAGTGATTCACTCCTCACAGTGGGTGCACCCCCCAAATGGAATGTAACCAGTGTCTGAATGTAACCAGTGTCTGAATGTAACCAGTGTCTGAATGTAACCAGTGTCTGAATGTAACCAGTGTCTGTGTTGAGAATGAGGATGGCAGAAGTCGTAACCGACCAGCCCTGAGACCACTGATTCATCTGTTGCTGGTTAATAGGGGATAGTGTGAAGGATCAGGACCTTGATTATCACTGTGAGCTGCATGTTTGGAAAAGGGAACAAAAACCAAATCTGGCTTGAAAACCATCTGACTGCCAGTTCATGAATCCCCCTCCAGCTCGAGAGAGCTGTCTAATGATTTCTGTTACTCTATTTAGAAAACCCACAGAGGCATATTACAGTATAACACGGTAACTTGCACCTGGAGACCTTCCTCAGCCATTGAATTGGTTATTGTTTCTATATCGCCTTTGTAAAGAGATTTAGCAAGACAACGCTATGATTTATAAACAGACACAAATGAGCCTTCACAACTTTGAATTTACCAACAGGTAATGGCCACAGCCTGGCTAAAACAGGAGATAAAGCATTTTCTACCATGAATCGCACACCTTTGTGTGAGCATTTTGAAGACAGAAAATGACTGCACCACTGATCCACGTTGCCGAAAGCTCCTCTGCTGGGTTTGTTCCCATGTATTATGCAACTGTAGAGGCAAAGCTGACCAGCTAAGAGTGAAAGACCTACATTTAAACACCAGCTTGCCTTGTGCCCCTGGATCTGACATTCAGCAGGCCTTATGGGGAAAACAGCTATATGCAACTGTACTCTTTACAATTAAAAAGTCTGCTACTGGGCCCCGTACTAAGCAAATGCCATCTGCAAGGAAGACTGAGCTAGTGGGCTTGTCTGGTCTGAGCTAAAACACACTAAGCTTCTCTCTAGTCTAAATCACTGTGTTAAATTGTTTGCGGTACGGATGATCATTTAAGCATTCTTGTTGGGTCTCTCAAGGATAGACACTCCTCAGTTTAAACTACAACATGTCACTTAGGTTATCATATTATTTTGCATTGCATGTTTGCAGTTACAAAGTAGGAAACCAGTATATGTATAGCCACTAGCCCATGACTATGTATTGCAGAGAAATGCTGCATCAGATAATAAACAGATTATAATTTTCTTCAATCATGAAAAAGGCTCACCTCTCAAACCTTGGTCAAGGATATATCGACCCCTTGCCAAATATTCCTTATTGGTGAATAACCTTATACAATGAGACGTTATTCACATACAGGGGAACCAGTAAGATAAATTATCAGACAGACCACAGGTTGTATCATAATATATGGATTCAGCTAAATATCAACACCTCATTCTTTTCTATATCTGCCTGATGCCGACAGATACCCCCATCCCAACACTGCTTTATACTCAGGAAACAAGCGATTCCTCTACATTATAGCACTGGGTGGATACTGTTAAATATTCTATTAATGTTTATTTCCTCCCGATTTATTTGAATCCAGACATTGCTCCTGTGGAGGTTTCATTCGATTTTATTCGTGTACCACAAATTCCATTCATATCTGATTCACCTTAAAACTCATTATATTCCGAACCCACTGTCAAGAGTAAAATCGTGTTCTGCCTGCTGAATGAGGTACATCAGACGGTGAGGGAATGGACATAAAACAATGTAATGAGTGAATGTGTCTTGAGATTCAGCCCTCTGATTTAATTACATTCAATTCACTATCTTTCTAAATAAACCATTAATCTCATGGATAGACCGGGTTTTATTGTTCCCAGCATACTGAAACTGAATGGACAACCTGTGTCCCAAATGGCATCCTATTCACTATATAGTGCACTACTTTTGACCAGAACCCTATAGGCCCTGGTCAAAAGTAGTCCACTACATAGGGTAGGGGTCGGCAACAGGCAGAAACAGGCGTGGCCCCCCAAAGTTTTTAGTAAAAAAATCACAAGGAATTGAGAAAAGAAATGTATTTAGGAAAGTATTCCCAATAATAAAGAAATAGACATATGTGATCATGTCTCAATGTAATCAAGGTATGAAATTATTCTTATTTTCAAATACAATCTTTTTTTGTGCTTAGTTGTGGTCAATTTGCAATTGTGGTCCAGCCCCATGACCAAAAATCGTCCCGTGGCTGAATTTAGTTGCCAACCCCTGACATAGGGAATAGATTGGGACTCATCCCATTTAATCGTTATTGTTGTGGCTCATGGATTATCTACTATGTAAAACTTAAGCCTTGCCATCCACCCTAAGTAATACATCCCTTTATGGGATAACCAAGCCACAGGTCAACTAAAGGATGTCTTCATTGACTCAGGGACTGTGCTCTGCCATTATATGTATCTATCAAGGGCACAACATGTCCTCAGCATTTCCATATGGTCAGTGACGGTTGGAAGGAAGGAATGAGGAGGAGGAAATAGACACAGCTCAGCAACAAAACTCTGTCCCCTTGTCATCCATCAAACAAGCCACAGTGTGCACTTATGCTCAAGTCACATAAAGATCTAGGCCAAGTACATGTGTATTCCTACTTTGATTCACTGACAAATACAACATGTTTTCTCTATGCAGCTTCACACTGACCTGGATAGGGGCGACAGCGACGTGAAGTACACTCTATCAGGAGAAGGAGTCGGAACCATCTTTACCATAGACCAGACGACAGGTGACATACATGCCTTGATGGGTTTGGACCGAGAGGTGAAATCTTACTACACGTTACGAGCCCAGGCTGTGGACATGAACACTGGCAGGCCTCTTGAGCCTGAGTCTGAATTCATCATAAAAATTCAAGACGTCAATGACAATGAACCCAAGTTCTTGGACGGCCCATACACAGCCAGTGTCCCAGAGATGTCACCAGGGGGTAAGAAAGGCACCTGTAATCTACGTTTTGGCTTATACAAATCCATATGGAGTAAAGCTATGATGACAATTGGACATTAAGCTACACTAGAGTATTTGAAGGGAATCCTGTAGGAATACAGGCCTAGTTCTACTGTCTATGAATTTTATCTTCATAGAATCATATGATTGAGATGATAGGCAAAGGTTGTTGTTGCTTGGTTTCATTTCAAGTCATGGCAATCAGGTGGCATTGGTGTTTTTGTGCTGGAATGTTTCTGCAGTGGAAAGGAATAAAGTCCATTATTTTCTACAAAAAACACACATTGAAAGCAGGTGACATTCATTCACAGTTTATTGTGGTGGACTGGACTCAACAAATGTTGCTAGTCTCAAACAAACCGTGCCATTTTTGTAAACGTTTGCAACGCGCACTGATCACCATGAGCAGTGGTAGAAACCTAAAGATTGCTAACAATTTGGCATAAAGCCAAACATTTTCAGTCTTTATATGATACATTCCATGTCCATGTTTAAGTGGTACAAAATTATTAAGTGGTACAAAACACTGAATTGATATATAAAATCAAAGTTAAAGCAGTTAGTTCTCCTACCTCTTTTGAGCATGGTATCCATATTAAGTCCCAATAAGAGTTGAGTCAGTCTCAGTAGAAGTTGAGTCAGTCTCAGTAAGGACTTGAGTCTTTCCTACTTGCCTATCTTCATTTCCTAAATCTCTTTCCTTATTTCCTTTCCTAGATGCCTTTCCTCCTTTCCTAAACCCATTCCTTCTTTAATTTACTAGCTCTCTTTTCTCCTTTCCTTTCCAAGATTTGTTTCCCCCTTTTCTAGCTTCCTTACGTATTTTCCTTTCCTAACTCCTTTCCTCCTATAGGTTCTACGCCTCTTTTCCTCCTTTCCTAGATTCCTTTCCTAGCATCCATTCCTAGTATAATTTCCTAAAAATGTTTCCTTAATTCATTTCCTTGCCTGTATCCTTATTTCCTTTCCTATTTTCCTTTCCTATTTTCCTTTCCTATACATTTTTCCTCCTTCCTAGAAAAAGGAGCTAGTAAAGGAGGAAAGGAAGCTATGAAAGGATAGGAGGAAGCGGAGCTATAAAATCAAAGGATGGGAGGAAAGGAAGCTAGAACAGGAGGAAAAGAAAAGGAGCAGGGAAACCAGAGGAGAGCAAAGTAAGGCAAGGTTTCAAGGAAATTAAACTAGGAAATGAGGAAAGAAAGATAGGAAAAGGCAGAAAGGAAGCTAGGATAGGAGGAAAGGACATTTTGTTAATAAAGCAGGAGGAAAGGATTATGCAAAGAGAGTGCACATGTATGTGGTAAGGATTCACCAGCGCCAGTAGATGTTAATAGTATTGGCTTTAATGAGAGGACAGTTTTTTGGTGACAGGACAGTCATACTGACACATTATCAGTAACCACAGGCAAGGTGGGTTCATCATATATTTATTACTCTCCTTATGCTCTAAAGAAATGTACGTACATGTAACGTGTGTCACTGTGCTGCAACCGGCTTCTCTTTTGCCACTGTCCCTGTCCCCTTACTGGGCTCAAATAAGTGGTCCTCTGGTTGCAAACAAACGTGACCGCCCACCTGATAAACAGATCAGGGGTGCATTCAGCAGGATGCAATGTTTTGGTGCGTTCAGATAGAAATATGCTATGTAGAACAAACACCCCTCTCTGACATGAAGAAAAAGGAATCACTTTGTCTCTACTCGTGGCATATCCACAATGTTCAGCAATGATTGGCTACTGAAAGAGGCTTTATTTAGCATTGGCAGCGCCATTAAGGACTGAAACAATTTTTAAATAATCAACTGGATGGGACTTCCTATGGGTTAAGGAAGGATCCCATGATTCCATCCAGGTCATCAGGAGGGATCAGCCAATTAATTATATTTGTGAGCAAACATTCCATAACTGCAGGTGGCAGTAAATCGCAAACCTTGGCTTTATACCTGTTCAAACAACACACTCCAGGGGGAAGTATGCACTGTTACAGTTTGTTTACCTACTCAGAAGTAATAGAAGAAGAAAATGGACCACTTCAAAATGAAGATGGCCTCAATGGCGCTGTCCGTGCTCTCACAGACGCCATAATGATACAGATACAATGATGCAATGTCTATGATGCCATGTCCTATATCTATGCTGAAATTACTGACAATCGCGCAACTGTGGCCACAAATATTCACCCACGCTCTGGGATGCACACACAGTAGAGCACACATGAGTGGTCAGTGAAGGAACAGGAGGTTGCTGAGGGGAGCACGCCTCTTAATAATGTCCGGAACGGCGCAAATGGAAACCATGTATTTGATGTATTTGATACCATGCCACTAATTCCACTCCAGTTATTACCACAAGCCTGTTCTCCCCAATTAAAGTGCCACCAACCTCCTGTGGTGAAAGCGCAGAAACACAAACAAAAGAAACAAGGATATGAATATTAAATAAGAAAACCTCTACCTCGTGCTTCACACTAAAGACCTAGTCTTTATATCAGTTATGCCTGCTTAATATGCATCCTGTACTTTATTCAATCATTTTGTTGGTGACATAACTTCTCCCATCTATTTGTCTGATAAATACAATTTTGTAAAGTTATCTTAACAATGAGGTTTTAAAACCATCATCTCTTAATTCTCATGAAGTCTAAACTCCATGTAGAGGAAGCTTCAGATTCAGCCTTTATCAAAAAAGTTCAGCCAAGTTGTCAATATCTTGCTTTGAATTACATTAGATATCCTATAGCAGGGGTAGTATTTGAGAAGGTCCGGTCACATACACTTCCTAGTATCAGGTATGAAGGTAAGACCCAGATGCAGACAACGTCAATTTAATAATGGTTTAATAATCCAACAGGGGCAGGAAATAGACAGGTCAAGGCAGGCAGGGGTCAGTAAACCAGAGGTTGGGCAACAGTAATAATAATAATAATAATAATATATGCCATTTAGCGGACGCTTTTATCCAAAGCGACTTACAGTCATGTGTGCATACATTCTACGTATGGGTGGTCCTGGGAATCGAACCCACTACCCTGGCGTTACAAGCGCCATGCTCTACCAACTGAGCTACACAAGGACCGTAACAGTACCAGACAGCAGGCAGGCTCAGGGTCAAGGCAGGCAGGGGTCAGTAAACCAGAGGTTGGGCAACAGTACCAGACAGCAGGCAGGCTCAGGGTCAGGGCAGGCAGGAGTCAGTAAACCAGAGGTTGGGCAACAGTACCAGACAGCAGGCAGGCTCAGGGTCAGGGCAGGCAGGAGTCAGTAAACCAGAGGTTGGGCAACAGTACCAGACAGCAGGCAGGCTCAGGGTCAGGGCAGGCAGGGGTCAGTAAAACCAGAGGTTGGGCAACAGTACCAGACAGCAGGCAGGCTCAGGGTCAGGGCAGGCAGGAGTCAGTAAACCAGAGGTTGGGCAACAGTACCAGACAGCAGGCAGGCTCAGGGTCAAGGCAGGCAGGAGTCAGTAAACCAGAGGTTGGGCAACAGTACCAGACAGCAGGCAGGCTCAGGGTCAAGGCAGGCAGGAGTCAGTAAACCAGAGGTTGGGCAACAGTACCAGACAGCAGGCAGGGTCAGGGTAAGGGCAGGCAGGGGTCAGTAAACCAGAAGTTGGGCAACAGTACCAGACAGCAGGCAGGCTCAGGGTCAGGGCAGGCAGGGGTCAGTAAACCAGAAGTTGGGCAACAGTACCAGACAGCAGGCAGGCTCAGGGTCAGGGCAGGCAGGGGTCAGTAAACCAGAGGTTGGGCAACAGTACCAGACAGCAGGCAGGCTCAGGGTCAGGGCAGGCAGGGGTCAGTAAACCAGAGGTTGGGCAACAGTACCAGACAGCAGGCAGGCTCAGGGTCAGGGCAGGCAGGGGTCAGTAAACCAGAGGTTGGGCAACAGTACCAGACAGCAGGCAGGCTCAGGGTCAGGGCAGGCAGGGGTCAGTAAACCAGAGGTTGGGCAACAGTACCAGACAGCAGGCAGGCTCAGGGTCAGGGCAGGCAAGGGTCAGTAAACCAGAGGTTGGGCAACAGTACCAGACAGCAGGCAGGCTCAGGGTCAGGGCAGGCAGGGGTCAGTAAACCAGAGGTTGGGCAACAGTACCAGACAGCAGGCAGGCTCAGGGTCAGGGCAGGCAGAGGTCAATAATGGGGCAACGGTACAGGTTTGGCAGGCAGGCTCAGGGTCAGGGTCAGGGGTAGACAGTGTGGTCAGGCAGGCGGGCTCAGAGTCAGGACAAGCAAGGGTCAAAACCAGGAAGGTGAAAAAAAGAGAGACTGGGAAAAGCAGGAGCTGAGACACAAAAACGCTGGTTGATTTGACAAACAAGACGAACTGGCAACAGACAAACAGAGAACAAAGGTATAAATACACAGGGGATAATGGAGAATCTGGGCGACACCTGGAGAGGGGTGGAGACAATCACAAAGAGAGGTGAAACAGATCAGGGTGTGATACCTACTGCAGGTGGCAAAGGTCTGGATGCATAAGGTAATTTATTGGCGCAGTAACAAACCCCCACCTCGCAACCCATGCGACCGTAAACTGTTCACACCTCTCTTGTTGTTGGAGAGAAAATGTTGCCATTTTAAAGCTAATTTCCTGCAATTCTAAACATTTTGCATGTGGCAGAGCATTTTTCCCCACCGCTGTTTAAAAGCTAATTTCCTGAAATTCTATGCATTCCTACATGTCTTATGTGTTTTTACATGATAGCAGTTTTTTTAGAAGGGGGGGGGGGCTGCGGTCCGTATTTGACCCCGTTCATGATCTGGTCCGCGGTCCACCAGTTAAGTATGGAGGTCCTATGGCCTATGTAGGTTACATTGCATGCCAGAATTTGTCAATTATATCATTACATTTTTAATGGTTCATTCAAAATAATCATGTACTATTTTTAAGACGTAATGCTCGAAGTGACGAAAATAACACTATTTATTAACAATTTCCTTCCTTTTGTCTCTGTATGGACAGGTACTTTTGTAATGCAGGTGACTGCCACAGATGCTGACGACCCCTCCTATGGGAATAGTGCACGGATCGTCTACAGTATCCTACATGGACAGCCTTACTTTTCAGTCGACTCCAAAACTGGTGAGATCACAACATAGTTGAAATCAAGGCACATCCACAATGTCAAATGGAGAGATTTGAAAACCAAAGCGTTAAATGTGTAACCGGCCTTTACAATGGCAAAATGTAAAGCTGTACCGCTGCAATATGTGATTATTGTAAATACTTTGAGATTATATTGCAGCTGAAGTTGGACTGAGAGTATAGGGGAACACATTGAATCAGGATTACTCGTTGTCGGTGGCAACGACCCTTTAGTACCCGAACCATGTGACCCTTTAGTACCCGAACCATGAGACTCACTCCTGATCAAACGCTATTCACCCTGGTAGAAGCACTATTAGGTCAGATTAGTATTTGCACAGTGTCAAAGGTCTCCCTTTGTTACACATCTGTGTAGGATGTCATAATTCTCCCAAATGAATGCATGAGTCAAAATCCACCTCTTCTCTCTTCCTTCGACGAACATCAAAGGGGATACAGTCTCTTATAATCACAACTCATCTCTCTTTCTCCACCTCACTACTCTTTACTCTTGCATGCCTCTCTCACACACACACACACACACACACACACACACACACACACACACACACACACACACACACACACACACACACACACACACACACACACACACACACACACACACACACACACACACACACACACACACACACACACACACCACACACACACACACACACTCTCTCACATCTTCTCTGTTGGTTTTTGTGACCTTGAACAGGGGTTATTAGAACTGCGTTGCCTAACATGGACCGTGAAGTGAAGGAGCTTTACCAGGTCCTTATTCAGGCAAAGGATATGGGCGGTCAGCTGGGAGGACTAGCCGGAACCACCACCATCAACATTACCCTCAGCGACGTCAACGACAACCCACCCAGGTTTTCAAAAAGTGTGCCAATTTGCATTTTAATGACTATGGTTTTGTTTGCTATTACCCAATAAATTGAACAATATTGTGGGCACTGAAAGGGAATCTTTCTGCACAAATGGGATCTCATCATATCTCTAGGCAACTAGATGTCACTTTAATAATTAGCTAGTGTAAGTGTTATCAATTATAATTAGGTAACTCATATTTGTATGAGCTGTTTATATATAATCAATGGTTTAGCAACACCAGTGAAGTGATACTTGTATAAATAGGCTTCACATTATTAAAAGAGGGTAAAGTGAGTCTCTGGCCCTTACATAAAACTAGAGACTTGAGACTTGACTCATACAAGAAGCAGCCAATAATAATATTTTATATGTCTACATTTGAAACTATTCTTACTGTACGGCAGGTATATTCCACCTCAGGGTCCCAGAGTCTTCGTTAGTGGGCTCAGCAGTGGGGAAGATCAGAGCTCATGACCTGGACTCTGAGAAGAATGCAGAGGTGGAATATTCTATCGTTCCTGGAGATGAAGGACACATGTTTAACATCACCTCCAACGGGCACAGTCAAGAGGGAATCATAGTCCTCAGTGAGGTAGGAATTAACAACCCTTCACCAATCACTTTATTTTACTTGATCCCTTTTACTCTATGTTGAGGAAAGGTCCACAAATGATCTCCATCGCGCTTTTGTTTTGTGCCGGTAAGAATTGCAGGTCTGTTATGATAGATCATGAGCAAAGCTGTGCTCATTTAGATAATTAAACTAACATACTACTTAGGCCTTGGAATATTAATAGATCATTGCTGCATATATCCTTTTTGTCACACCCTGATCCGTTTCACCTGTCCTCGTTATTGTCTCCACCCCCTCCAGGTGTCGTTTGTTTTCCCCAGTGTATATATCCCTGTGTTTCCTGTCTCTCTGTGCCAGCTCGTCTTGTATGTTTCCAAGTCAACCAGTGGTTTTCCCTTTCTCCTGCTTTTTTGCATTCGCCTTCTTCCAGTCCTCCCGGTTTTGATCCATGCCTGTTTCTGGACTTTGTACCCACCTGCCTGACCATTCTGCCTGCCTTGACCACGAGCCTGTCACTCTGTACCTCCTGGACTCTGATCTGGACTCATCTGGTTTTGACCTTTTTGCCTGTCCACGACCATTCTCTTGCCTACCCCTTTGGATTAATAAACATTGTAAGACTCCAACCTGCCTCCTGTGTCTGCATTTGGGTCTCGCCTTGTGCCTTGATACAACTACAAACCATCCTCAGAACCTAACCATGAGGAAATATGGAGAAATTGATGATCCCTATTTTCTGGCAGTCTAAAAATGTATTTTGATATTTTCTTCAGGAAAGTGCTTGGATGTGTTTTGGTTTAGCCTAAAATGAATACATTTGAGGCTATGATCAGACAACACAACTCCTGATGGGATGTGACAAGCAGGAATCCCTTTAGAAATCCCCTTTACAACAGCTTCTTCTCTCTCTCTGTGGCCCACAGACTCCCAAATACTGGTATCCTATCTTCACATAAGTGGATAGTTGCACCAAAGCATTTTGAACTGGGTTTGAGTGCATGTCTCGTCTGGGCTGGGATTATATTATTATTCACAGATGGGGTGTGTATCTTGCAGCTCTGTGAGTTACCTCGATATACTGCAAGTACATCAAAGCGCTACTTGCACTTGTCTGGATGTTGACAATGAACATTCAAAACATTAGGCACTTTCTTGCAAATACATAGTGGGAATATGCAAAGGCACTTTTGGCTTCTGAAATTTTAGAGCCATCTATTTGTAGCTGTTTGTATCATAGCCATCCTTGTTAGTGATCTGTTTCTTCCTGCTCTCTATCTGGTCCTGCTAAAACAGCACCTGTAAAACTGTGAAAGCCCAGGTGATGGAGCAAAGTATGCAAAATGGCTGATTTGGAGAGGGCTCAGCCAAAGTTTGCCACAGTCTGTGACAAGAGGTTTTGGAAGAGTAACCGTTTCAAGGGATAATCGAACCCGTCAAAAAGAAAAGATTATAGTGAAACGGTAGATAAACCGTCTGTGGGATTCAAATGGCCTCTACATGTATTTATGTGTCAAGATATTAGGTCTATTAGGCCTATACTTTGTTTCTACATTGGACAGTGCTGGATTTAGTTTAGGCCTGAATGCACGCCCAATTTATGATATGCTTCAAGACTCCAAGAGTTATCTATTACAACCAAAGTAGCACCAAAGCGATGATATAAAAAAAACTGTAGTATGCAGGAAGTCAAGCACTTTGATATGGAAATGCCAAACCTTTATACGTTAGAATATCAACCACAGTCATCTATTTTATTGATTTTAGATAATATTATCTCTTTCCCAGCCAAACTCTGGTATATTCCAAAAACAGTTTTTACCATGTAGGTTATCAGTGAATTTTAAAAAGTGTTCCATCACAAGTGAAGTGGGATGTTGAGGTTCTATGCTTACCCATGGATCTCCTTGATGATGAGTCAGGCACCTAGGAGGGCACAATAAAAACAGCAGGAGCTTCCTGGCACAAATACTTTAATTGACACCTCTGTGCCGTTAATAAGAAGGAATTGTCACTAGGTTGTGGGTGGGAGGTGGGAGGTAGAGTAAGAGGATATAGGCCCAAACCAAAAACGGATGGCTTCACTTTCCAGATAAGGAATATTGTCCCTGCTAATTTGCAATGTTGCAAGAATTGTGTTCCCTGCAGGTAACGCTGAGCGGTGCTTTTTGGATGGGATGGCACACATGCTGTGGTGTCTATCCTCCTGCATCTCCTGCACAGTCCTGTTGTCTGTCTGGTTGTTATGCAGTCAGCAGGGTGGCTGCCCATTCCGCAGACAACCAGGCTTTTGCATGTGTGTGTCTCAGACAGGGACTGCTGTGTGTGTGTTGACAGTGAAAACTGCTCTGCTGTCAACGCTAACTAGGGACCCAGCTGAGTTAATGTGAGACTGTAAAATAGGGTCAGAAAGCGGTTCTCAAAGTGTCTCCATGAAAATGTGTTAAAAACCCAAACATTGGGGCTTTTCAAGTCTCAAATTGCTTAAAAACTCAGACACTGAAGAACATGTGTCTGTGTTGATAAAAAGAACATTGAATCCAACTATTTTTTACCCATTTAACATAAATCAATCTTGGTTGGCGCAGTTAACGTATATATTTCCATATCAAAGTGCTTGACTTCCGTGTCTGTTGAGCATACTAAACCTAACAGAGGTGGTAACAAACTGAACCAAGCACTATATTTGACCATTGCACACAGTATATTCATATCACAGAACATTGACATGAAATGCATTCTGATTTTGACGATGTGAATGATTTTATAAATACTGATTCTATGTTGATTTGATTACTATGAATAATAAATGCATTTCACCTTTCATTCATTCTCTTTCAGCATCTCGACTACGAAACCAAAAGATCATACACCTTTAAAGTGGAGGCCTCCAACGCTCACCTGGATTCCCGGTTCCTGCACCGGGGCCCCTTCAAAGACACTGCCACCGTGAAGGTCAACGTGCTGGATGTGGATGAACCCCCTGTGTTCACTAAGACCTCTTACACCATAGATGTGTATGAGGACACTCCTGTGAGCACCATCATTGGATCTGTTACAGCGCAGGACCTAGATGCAAGTACCAGCGCAGTTAGGTAAGGACTCTTGAATACATTTATACATACATGTATAGTAAGTCCTATTTACCTACTGTATGGTTCATCAAAAGGTGATTCATCAAGGCTGGTGTTGAGCAATGGGACCATGATGGATTGAGGTATTTTCCAATTGGGCACCTGCATCCGGCACCTTAAATGGCAAAAAGAAAAAGCTGTCAACATAGATCAACTTTACTGTATCTATTTAGCGAGATGGGAGCATTTTGGTCTGGTGACTGGAGTGTTGGATGTTTGATTTAACCAACAGAGACACACTTTGCTCCTCAGAGTTTATGAACACTGACAACTAATATACATTTGACTTGTTGTTTTTCTTCTTCCAAATGTTTTTCAAGTACAGTTGACTTCCACTCTGTTGGTGTTGAGAGACAGAGCGTGAGATGCGGGACATCTCTTGCACAAGAACATACAAATACGTTGTGGCCCGGCAGTGTTTTTTGTTATCGATGAATATTTAATGTCTTGCTAGAAATGGAGGAGGCAGTAATTCACCTTGCTCAAAAAGGCCATCTTTGTGATGTCTGCTTAATATTTTAAAGCATTACATTTGTCATTGTTTTCATGGGACATGAAAAACATAAACATACTAGAATGCTGATCAGAACACAACTACATGGCATTATGTTCCCTATATAGTGCACTTCTTTTTGATCAGGGTCTGGTCATAAGAAGTGCACTATATAGGGAATAAGGTGCTGTTTGGGACGCATCCCTAGTTTCTACATGAAAAGAGAGTGATTATTCTTCTGTGTAATGTTTGCGGTCATTGCCTGGATCTTTATTTGACTAATCGTTAGGACATTTCTCCTTCGGGACCAATACATTATTTAGGCCTATCTATCTCTGTAGACCTATTACATTCAGATGTTCTATTACAGTGCCTTCAGAAAGTAGTCACACCCCTTGACTTTTTCCACATTTTGTTGTGTTACAGCCTGAATTTAAAATAGTTTAAATTGAGATTTTGTTGGTCACTGCCCTACACACAATACCCCATAATGTCAACGTTTTGTTTTTCAAATGGTTTACAAATTAATAAAAAATGAAAAGCTGAAATGTCTTCGGTCAATAATTATTAAACCCCTTTGTTATGGCAAGACTAAATACACTTAGGAGTAAAAATGTTCTTAATAATTTGCATGGACTGGATGTTTTTTGAATGACTACCTCATCTCTGTACCCCACACATACAATTATCTTCAAGGTCCCTCAGTCAAGCAGTGAATTTCAAACACATATTTAACCACAATGAGGTTTTCCAATGCCTCGCATGATAGGGCACCTTGAATATCTCTTTGAGAATGGTGAAGTTATTCATTATACTTCGGATGGTGTATCAATATACCCAGTCACTACAAAGATAAAGGCGTCCTTCCTAACTCAGTTGAGAGGAAGGAAACAGTTCATTGATTTAACCATGAGGCCAATGGTGACTTTCAAACAGTTAAAGACTTTAATGGCTGTGATAGGAGAAAAGTCGATACACCACAACATTGTAGTTACTCCACAATACTAACCTAATTGACAGAGTGAAAAGAAGGAAGCCTGTACAGATCTTTTTTAAATATTCCAAAACATGCGTCCTGCTTGCAACAAGTCACTAAAGTAATACTGCCAAAAAGTGGCAAAGCAATTACCTTTTTGTCCTGAATAGAAAGTGTTATGTTTGGGGCAAATCCAATGCCACACATTACTGAGTACCACTCTCCATATTTTCAAGCATAGTGGTGGCTGCATCATGTTATGGGTATGCTTGCAATCGTTAACGACTGGGGAGTTTTTCAAGATAAAAAAGAAATGGAATGGAGACAATCACAGACCAAATCCTAGAGGAGAACATGCTTTAGTCTGTTTTCCACCAGAGATGAATTCAACATTCAGTAGGACAATAACCTAAAACACAACACTTACCAAGAAGACTGTTAATGTTCCTGAGTCACAGAGTTACCGTTTTGACTTAAATCTGCTGAAAATCCATGGCAAGGCCTGAAAATGGTTGTCTAGCAATGATCAACAACCAATTTGACAAATCTTGAAGAATTTTGAAAAGAACAATGGGCAAATGTTGCACAATCCAGGTGTTGTAAGTCTTAGAGACTTACCAGAAAGACTCACAGCTTTAATTGTTGCTAACGGTGCTTCTACAAGTATTGTTTTCACATTGTCATCTTCACGTTGTCATTATGCCTTCAGAAAGTATTCATACCCCTTGACTTATTCCACATTTTGTTGTGTTACCGCCGGAATTGAAAATTGATTCCATTTTGAATTCAGGCTGCAACACAACAAAATGGGGAATAATTCAAGGGGTATGATTACTTTCTGAAGGGACTGTACATGCAAATACAGAATGAAGGTGTGGAAAGAATAGTTTAGATGTAAATATTGATTGAAATATGCTGTGTGAGGTTGAAGAAATCATGTTCAGTAGTTTAAAAAAAAATGTATTCATGTTTTTTGTGAATGTTTTGTAGATACTCTATTGAGTGGAAGAGGCCTGTGGACGGCTGCTTTGACATTGATACTGTGGAAGGGACCATCTCCACCACCGAGATGTTGGACAGAGAGAGTAATAGGCAGCACAATATCTTTGTTGTGGCCACTAAAGTTAGTAAGTATAGGACAAAGGGTAAATATGTACAGTGTATAATATGTGTTAATATACACTGAGTGTACAAAACATTAGGATATTGAATTGCACCCCCTTTAGCCCTCAGAACAGACTCAATTCATCGAGGCATGGACTCTACAAGATGTTGAAAGTGTTCCACAGGGACGCTGGTCCATGTTGACTCCAATGCATTCAACAGTTTTGTCATGTTGGCTGGATGGTCTTTGGGTGGTGGACCATTCTTTTTTTAAGATGTGTTTATTATTTTATAAACAATACAAAATGTACACACACAAACAATATTTACAAACATCAACTACATCACCTGCCCAGACCAACTAGCACACATCCCCATCTCTAGCGCCCATGGCCTGTGTAAGAATATTTTGAAGATAAATACACAACGCAGAGGACGAGAGGTCAATAGAGGACTAAAAGTCAATGGAGTACTAACAATCAATGGAAATAGGGTTTTCCTGTAACAGGGGATTAAGGATTAATGGGTCAGAGACATGGGAGGAATTTCAGTCAGGGACTCATATCTACATGGCAAGTTATCATTGGTCCAAATTGTTTATACATTGAACCTGAAATAGGATACTTGTTATTTGGCCAATGGCCTAGTTTTATTACAAGGAATTATAATTGGTCAACCACAGGCTAGGGCTGGGTTATAAAGTACATCCTGTCTCTTTGTTCTGTGGAGAGAATCACTGAAGAGAATCACTGAGGACAGGGGAGAATGAACATCTACCTCTCAGCATAACATCTATGATTCGTCCTCTTTGAATAAACCTATTTTACTCTTCCTGATTTGCTTTGGGGTCTGTGGTTTTGAACAGTAACATTAACTGCTAACACCTGAAACTGCACCATTTTGATTCTCTTAGTAACCCACACACTTTCTATATTTAAATAATAAATTATTAGATTTTTCCATTCTGTTAATAATGGTGGATTGATTGATTTCCAAGTTTTTAGTCTATATTTTATAAACATAAATCTTCAATAATGTTCCAACCGGAGAATTCCTTTGTCTGTAGAATTGCAATGGAGCTCAAGCTAACTCTCACGTGAACGCGCGGTCAGCTCATGCATCTCTGCCAGACCTCTGACCCATTCCCCTCTCATTCCCCCCACTTCACAGTAGAAGCATCAAAAAGGGTTCTAAATACTGTTGACATCTAGTGGAAGCCTTAGAAAGTGCAATTTGACCCCATAGACACTGTCTATTCGATAGGCAAAGAGTTGAAAAACGACAAACCTCAGATTTCCCACTTCCTGGTTAGATTTTCTTCTCAGGTTTTTGCCTGCCATATGAGTTCTGTTATACTCACAGACATCATTCAAACAGTTTTAGAAACTTCAGAGTGTTTTCTATCAAAATCTACTAATGATATGCATATATTAGCAACTGGGCCTGAGTAGCATACAGTTTACTCTGGGCACCTTATTCATCCAAGCTACTCAATACTGCCCCCAGCCATAAGAAGTTTTTTAATATGAGTGATGAGGAGAATCATCCAAACCACCGTGTATCTCAATATACCCCCACATACCATGTCTTGAAATATGCAGACAGACAGATTGAAAGTACGTTTACATTGTAATTCTTCTGACAGCCAACTTTCTAGCTCTGTCCACAACTTCCAGACTTTATAGTATTCCCAGAAAGCATGGAATATGGAATACTTATTAGATTTACACTTAAGACATGACCCTGCAGTTGTGTTGTGGAATCTCTGAATTTTGTCTCTTGTAAATTCTATATTAGCTTCTACTGGATCAAGCGTTAGTTGAACTTTTAGTTAAACTTAATTTTGTTAGTTATGCTCCAACTTCCCCTACATCTTATGCCAAAACCAGTTATTTTTAAGTTTTGGTTCAAATAGTTCATGTTTTTTTCTTAGAGATTGTCAGTTGGATATGCTCTCTGCAAGGTTTTGTATATTCTTCCTTATCAAATAAACATTTCCTAACTCACATAATATTCCCTCAAGGTTGCTCTAATGTCCAAGAGATTTCCTGTTACCAAGTCATTTACAGTTTCTATGCATTAATGGTTTCTATGGTTAACCATTCTTGATATACACGGGAAAAACCCAGCAGCGTTGCAGTTCTTGACACACTCAAACTGGTGCGCCTGGCACCTACAACCATACCCCGTTAAAAGGCACTTACATCTTTTGTATTTCCCATTCACCCTCTGAATAGCACATATACACAATCCATGTCCAAATTGTCTAAACTGTCTAAATTGTCTAGAATCAGTTGTGCCTTTAAAATCATAATGAACAAGACGGGGGCCCTGATCCTAGATCAATCAGTACTTCTCTGAGACGCTTGTGAATAAGGGTCCTGGTGCAAGTAAGAGATTGCACAAAGCAGGCCATACCGTAGTCTACAGACACACACAGGGTTCCATACTTGTGGCACCATCTAGTGAAATTGACTGATGCTTACAGTAAAGCAGCTCAACCGATTCAATGAACTAAATGCTATTTTTCCTCTGAAAGAGCAGTTTATTGAATGGGAATCTTTTCAATGGATTTTTACAAATTCATTAGCATTATTAGAAAATCACACAATATACAATCAACACATATTATTGATTTCTTATAATTTGACTGTGCAGCCATTTGTTTTTCTATGAAAACATGTTATTATTTGTCAATGACTCTATTTTCAAGTATTCTCATGTTATTTCATTGTCAATTTCATATTACTTGTATGAGGCCTGCAGTTTAAAGCGTAAACAGACAGTGTCACTGTTACATCTTTCATCAAGCTACTGTAAACATAACACTGTTTCTTTTACAAAGCAGTTCAGACATGAGAGAAAGGGCTTTTGCGATGCTCACTGAGGTCCACTGTGTGCATGGTGTATTTATTATGTGTTGTATGATTACTGCTTTCTTTGATTCTGCAGACAACCCTCTCCTATCCAACAAGGTCACAGTCACAGTCAATGTGCTGGATGTCAACGAGTTCCCTCCAGAGCTCACCATTCTCTTTGACACGTTTGTCTGTGAAAATGCAAAAGTAGGCCAGGCAAGAACAGCTCCTTTGTGATAAAGGTTGTGTGTGTGTGTGTGTGTGTGTGTGTGTGTGTGTGTGTGTGTGTGTGTGTGTGTGTGTGTGTGTGTGTGTGTGTGTGTGTGTGTGTGTGTGTGTGTGTGTGTGTGTGTGTGTGTGTGTGTGTGTGTGTGTGTGTGTGTGTGTGTGTGTGAAATATAATAATTGTGATAATTGTCTCTCCACTTGTTTCTGGGCATATACTGTAGTTTAAAGCTCTTTGTGCTTTACCAGGTAATTCAGACCATCAATGCTACGGACAAGGATCTTCCCACTGTTGGACAGAAGTTCTTCTTCAAGTCCCCCAGGGAAATCAGAAACAGGAATTTCACTGTGCGAGACTTTGGAAGTAAGCCATATTTTTTTTTTCTTCAGAGAAATAATGGAACAGATAAAAGAGAGCAAGAGATGGAGAGAATGTGAAGGAGGGGACAGAGAAAGAGATGGAGTGAGAGAACGGAGAGAAAGAGGGAAAGAGAGAGTTGAAGAGAGAGTCTCTGAAAGTCTCTATTACGATGCCATGCCAGTGACTCGCTTCAAATCTGCTTTCTTGATACTAGCTCCCTACAATATCCACAAACAATTGGTATTGAATTAATAGATGTTCAGGGTTTTTTGTCACAACCCAGGGGATGCCAGGGTGGAATTTTCTACTTTTTGCTAACCCCTACAGCCTTCCCACCTCACCATCCTCCGTTAGTATTTTTCTAACACAGTAACACATAAATACCAGAGCTGATTCAGAGAGACAGAGGCGCTCATGGCCATCGCAGCAAACAGGCACAAGGTGTGCTATAATGGCTCCTACCTTGTCAAATGAGATATTCATCCAGCCAGGCAGAGGGAATGCTGTGTGACAGAGTCAGTTCACCACCACTATCCTGGTGCTGGAGACGAGGCAAGGCACATCGACACGTCGTCTCTGTAAAAACACAAGGCCTGTGTTTTATTTTTTTTGTACATGCTAAGTACTCACCATCACCTTATTTCAAATAAGGCACTGGAAAACTGACATTCTAGATACAGTTGAAGTCTGAAGTGTACATACACCTTAGCCAAATACATTTAAACTCAGCTTTTCACAACTCCTAACATTTAACCCTAGTAACAATTCCCTGTCTTAGGTCAGTTAGGATCACCTTATTCACTTTATCACTTTATTTTAAGAATGTGAAATGTCAGAATAATAGTATAGAGAATGATTTATTTAAGCTTTTATTTCTTTCATCACATTCCCAGTGGGTCAGAAGTTTACATACACTCAATTAGTATTTGGTAGCATTGCCTTTAAATTGTTTAACTTGGGTCAAACATCTCGAGTAGCCTTCGACAAGCTTCCCACAATAAGCTGGGTGAATTTTGGCCTATTCCTCCTGACAGAGCTAATGTAACTGAGTCAGGTTTGTAGGCCTCCTTGATCGCACACGCTTTTTCAGTTCTGACCACACACTTTTTATAGGATTGAGGTCAGGGCTTTGTGGCCACTCCAATACCTTGAATTTGTTGTCCTTAAGCCATTTTGTCACAAATTTGGAAGTATGCTTGGGGTCATTGTCCATTTGGAAGACCCATTTGTGAACCATCTTTAACTTCCTGACTGATGTCTTGAGATGTTGCTTGAATATATCCACATAATTTTCCTTCCTCATGATGTCATCTATTTTGTGAAGTGCACCAGTCCCTCCTGTAGCAAAGCACCCCCACAACATGATGCTGCCACCCTCGTGCTTCACGGTTGGGATGGTGTTCTTCGGCTTGCAAGCATGCCCCTTTTTCTCCAAACATAATGTCATTATGGCCAAACAGTTCTATTTTTGTTTCATCAGACCAGAGGACATTTCTCCAAAAAGTACGATCCTTGTCCCCATATGCAGTGGCAAACCGTAGTTATGGCGCTCATCCCAATCAAAGCTCTACTCTGTCCTGGCACCCCAATGGTGGAACTAGCTTCCCTCTGATGCTACGACAGCAGAGTCCCTGCCCATCTCCTGAAAACAAAACACGTGCACTTGTCTTTTCCTACTAGCACAGACTTTTCTGAAAAATGTACAACTGTGATACCTAGCTCGGGGGGCCCAGTCTAAGGCACTGAAACTCAGTGTTGGAGACGTCACTACAGACCCTGGTTTGTTTCCAGGCTGTATCACAACCGTCCGTGATTGGGAGTGCCATAGGGCGGCGCACAATTGGCCCAGCATTGTCCAGGTTAGGGTTTGGTAGGCCGTCATTGTAAAGAAGAATTTGTTCTTAACTGACTTGCCTAGTTAAATAAAGGATAAATAAAAAATAAAAAAGCTATCTTAAGATTAATGCACTAAGTGTAAATTGCTTTGGATAAGAGCATCTGCTAAATTACTTAAATGTAAATGTGACTATGTAAATACAAGTAAGTACTCTCTGTTGCATCACGGGTGAACACTCTTTGATGATCCCTCATTTGGTTTTTAGACAACACTGCGGGGACAGTGACCACACGTATAGGGTTCCAGACTAAATTGATTGATTGATTTATTGATTTAAGACATGTAGGGTTAATGGTTGTGTCATTTTGTTCCCAGACAACACAGCGGGGATAGTGACCAAGCGTGTGGGGTTCCAGAGGCGGGTCCAGGAGTACTACGTGGTGCCTGTGGTGGTGGAGGACAGTGGCTACCCAGCCCAGAGCAGCACCGGCACCCTCACTGTCCGCGTGTGTGCCTGTGAGACTGACGGTTCCCTCCTGTCCTGCACGGCAGAAGCAGTCTTTCTACCAGTGGGTCTCAGCACCGGGGCAGTGATGGCCATTTTACTGTGCATGGTCATACTCCTGGGTAAGTCATGTCTGTCAGTCAGAGATTGTAGTGTAGAAACACAGTATTTCTGAACATACAGTATACAGAATATTATTTCCATTTGACACCCACCTTGACGATGATAAATAGCAATAATGTCAATAACGGCTTCCTCCAAGTGTTAATTACCTGCTATAGACTGTAAATGTACATTATCATAATGTTAATGTGTACAATTCTACACTAGGGGGAGCTGAAGTCCTAACATACAGTAATGTTATTAAATTGACCATTACAAATTTTAAAATGGCCCTTGAAACAATCCCATAATCATACTTGTCGATTTGGTCGATTTAGCTCACTTATCTTGGTCCATCAATTACTTCCTACTTTCTCCTACTAAAGTATAATCTCTTACTATTGAATAACATAACATAGTGAGCACTAAAGTAGTGTGGAGTAAACTGCTGTGTTGTACTCTCTACTGTCTGCCACTGGGAGGGTGGAAGAGAGAGGGAGGGAGAAGGAGAGATGAAAGCATTGTAAAACAGCCTTTCATCCTGTCTGACTGCTGCCTCAGTACAATAGTGACAGATGGCATATCAGAAATGGATCACGGCTGGCCTCAGGCTGTGATTCCTTTAAGTTCTCCTGCTGAAAAAAAGAATGGCTGAAGAAAAGAGGAAATTAACTAATGGCTCCTCACACATGACATCCCACTGTCTTTCTTCCCATTGCCTCCTACAGTACCTTGAAAAGCTCTTGAAATGCACGTCACTGTATATTTTCACTGCAGTACATCTATGTATGGAGACGATAAAATGGTGGGTGTGGTGCGCCTGTTTCTTTTGTATTGTATTGATCGTGGTGCGCTTGTTTCTTTTGTATTGTATTGATCATGGTGCGCTTGTTTCTTTTGTATTGTAGTGATCGTGGTGCTCTACGTAGGCCTGAGACGGCAGAAGAAGAGGGAGACATTGATGTCGTCCAAGGAAGACATCCGGGACAACGTGGTCCACTATGACGTCGAGGGGGGAGGCGAGGAGGACACCCACGCCTTCGACATGGGCACGCTGAGGAACACCAAGGCCATAAAGGAGAACATGCTCCGCCGGGGCACAGGGTCATGGTCAGATGTCACCACTCAAACTGAGATCAATGGGTCAACCCCTACCACAGAAGGCAGCACTAACATCATCAGGGACTATATTCACCAGCGTCTCCAGGAGAACCACCTGAGTTTCTCTGCTCCCCCGTATGACTCGCTAGCTACATACGCCTACGAGGGGGATGGGTCAGTGGCAGAGTCGCTGAGCTCCATCGAGTCGTGGACGGTGGACGGCCGTGAGGACCTCAGCGAGTGGGGGCCGTCCTTCAAAACTCTGGTGGGGATATTAGAGAAAGACAAAGCAGATCCTCCCACTGCGGAAGTGGAGGAGAGTTGAGAGTACTTGAAAAGACTATTTGATTTGCAAAAGTTGTTTTACTTTTATAGTACTTTTATAGACAATGGGAATAAAACACAAGCCGTTCACTTAAGTTTTTATCATAGTTTTGTGGTGGTTGTTATTGTTGTTTGTTTTTTGGTTTTAAAATAAACTTGACAAGCTATCAAAGTGCCTCGGGAAGTGCTCTGATGTTTATCTAACTACAGAATCTACAAGATGTCTTTATTGTAAGAATGTAATAATCTATTGAAAAGAGACACCTCATCCATGCTCACATAGGCCAGATACACTCACCCACTTGAGCTAAACCGGGGCTTTAGACCATAATCATCACAGCCTTTCAAAAGCATGCAGCTGTGAACTACAGTATTGTACAATAATCTTTACTTAAACCCTTGTCCATGGATTCTGATGAGCTAGCCAGAATTGAAGGTGGTGCTAATCACAATAGGCCAATTGTTTCTGTCGAAATCAAGATCCAACCAATGCTCTTGTTTGTCTTGTTCATCTACAAGGAGCTACAAGCTTTCATCCCCTTTCATTCTTGTGAAATTAAATATCAAGTGATTTTTAAATGTCAACTGCAGTGGCATATTTTATTGTAATGCGATTCTCGCATTAATTATGCTGAAGACTGTAAGGATTAGACGACTATCTTGAAAATTATAAGCTTTCTAGTTCACCATACTCCAAATGGTTTAAACACTTAGATGTTTACATTTCGTACTTTGACTTTACAGAAAAGTAAACAGGGTAGGATCAGACCGTTTCAGAGGATTATTTGATTTGTTCATCTATGTTGATCCACATAACCTTTTCAATATATGTTGATCTACTTGAAAGCATACATTAACATAGAACATTGTATCCTTTTGAGTTTTGCTTCATATACTGTATGTTGCGATAATACATTAACACACACTCCTTGAGTAGGCAAGTGATAAACAGTTATTTATTCTTCTCACGTGCATTAGCATGTGTGTCATTTGTCGAAGGAAGCAAATAGATTATGAACCTAAAAGTCGCACCTTGAAGGTGATGAGGGAATATATAATTCCATTTTTATTGTGCATGTAAAAGCAACATAAATCATTTTTAAGTGTGAGGCTCATCAAACATCCAATATCAACACATAGTGTTATTCTACTCCCAGAGAACAACGTTGCATGTTGACCCTAATAAACATGTCATCATACTAAATCAATATTATGTTATTCACATCTACAGCAGTAACCCACAGCCCCCAGGCCAGAAGCACCTCTGGAAGTGAGAACATGGATGAAGACATCATCCTCATCAGGCTGCTAAGCTACTGGTATCCCACTGCATAGTATCATGTTCCTTGCTCACATGCTGGGGCCTAAATTGGCCAATCTAATTCAGTGCAAAGACATATTAATTAATTCCCTTTCCCCCAATACTATACTACAAGCAGAGCTCTAGAATTACCCTGTTTTATTTATGCATTTGAAATGGCATATTCTGAGCAATTCCCTTCTCTCTTATTTAACCATTATGCTGAGACCAAGGTTTCTGTCACAGATGAGCCCTGCATCACATCAATACATATCAAAATACATTATACACATCATTATACACATCAATACATATCAATAAACATTATGCACACCATTATACACATCATTATACACGTCAATACACATCAAAGCAAAACACAATCATAGAAAACAAACACATTTTTCAGTAAATGGTCAATAAGTCTTGTTGAATTGCCCTAGAGGCAGCAATTCATCAAATTTTAGAGAGCCTTGGAGATTATTCCATAAGTAAGGTGTAAATAAACTAAAAGCAGATTTACCTCTCAGTGGAGTTCGAAGGGATCTCCAAATTTAGCCATCCCTGAGACTGAGTGTGGTGTCTCGTACATCTGTAAGATAACAATGAAGTA
Organism: Oncorhynchus keta; assembly: GCF_023373465.1. NCBI lineage: Eukaryota > Metazoa > Chordata > Actinopteri > Salmoniformes > Salmonidae > Oncorhynchus > Oncorhynchus keta. Next base: position 26,514,290 of record NC_068443.1, on the reverse strand, counting down.
AGGTACGGTGGAGGTTTACGCAGGAGGGCTTTATAAACAAAAAGAATGCAATGCCTTGATCAATGAGACCTCAGAGAGGGTCAGTCTACTTTCTAATACAGAATGCAGTGATGTGTACTGAACCTATCGCCTGTAATAAGTGTTGTGTGCTATGATAAACAGCTGCATTCATTTACAGTGGCTTGCGAAAGTATTCACCCCCCTTGGCATTTTTCATATTTTGTTTCATTACAACCTGTAATTTAAATGTATTTTTATTTGGATTTCAGTAATGGACATACACAAAATAGTCCAAATTGGTGAAGTGAAAGTAAAAATATAACTTGTTTAAAAATATTAGGACAAATAAAAAAACGGAAAAGTGGTGTGTGCTTATGTATTCACCCCCTTTGCTATGAAGCCCCTAAATAAGATCTGGTGCAACCAATTACCATCAGAAGTCACATAATTAGTTAAATAAAGTCCATCTGTGTGCAATCTAAGTGTCACATGATCTGTCACATGATCTCAGTATATATACACCTGTTCTGAAAGGCCTGCAAAGGCCTGAAAGAGTCTGCAACACCACTAAGCAAGGGGCTCCACCAAGCAAGCGGCACTATGAAGACCAAGGAGCTCTCCAAACAGGGTTGGGTTACAAAAAATATCTGGAACTTTGAACATCCCACGGAGCATCATTAAATACATCATTAAAAAATAGAAAGAATATGGAGACAGGGAGCATGAATGACATTGTTCTAAGCTCAAAGTGGACTTTAATTTGCTTCCAGATTCGGACTGTGCTATGTATAATAGGATTGTTACAATAAAGTGACATCTCCAGATTGACAGGCGACAAAATCACAGTGCCAATAGAGAAGGGGTGACACTACTCACGCTCCATACTAAGCCAGCTGGATGCCGGGAGTACGTCATCCAGCAGAAAGTAACAATGCGGAGGTTAACGGCCCAGTAATAAAATATAACATTTGGGAGAGACAATCCTCCTTCCATCTTGGATTTACAGAGGTGTTTTTTACCTATCCTGTGTGTTTTATAATCCCAGATGAAAGGATTGATTATTGAGTCCAGTTGTTTATGAAAGGATTTAGGTATGAATACTGGGATGTTCTGATATAGGTAGAGCAGTTGTGGGAGGAAGACCATTTTAATGGCATTAATTCTTCCGAGCAGAGAAATTGGGAGAGTTCTCCAAAATAGTATGTTTGCTTTGAGTTTTTGTATCAGAGAGGGGAAATTCTCTTTAAATAGTAAGGAGTATTGTTTGGTAACTACAATTCCTAGGTAGGTACATTTTTCTGAAGATAACTTAAATGGGAGATGTTCTTGCCAGGAGGTATTTTGCGACCGTATGGGCATTAATTCACTCTTGTTCCAATTTATTCTGTATCCCGAGAAGGTACCAAACAAATTGATCACATCAAGAATAGCTGGGATACTAGCCTGGGGTTCTGTTACATAGAGTAGGATGTCATCTGCGTATAGGGAGATCTTATTTAGAGTATCTTTAGTATTATAGCCGTATATTGCTGCATGAGATCTAATCGTCTGAGCGAGCGGTTCGATAATTAGGGCGAAGAGCATAGGCGACAGCGCACAACCCTGCCTTGTCCCCCTGTTGAGGTTAAATCGGGGCGACAATGATTGGTTAGTGAGTATTCTGTCACAGGGGTTCCTATATAAAAGCTGGATCCAATTTATGAACCTATCTCCAATATAAAATTTCTGTAGGACCTTGAATAGATTGGGCCACTCAACTTGGTCAAAGGCCTTTTCGGCGTCAAGAGATATGACGGCAAGGTCCACGTTGGGTAACCTCTGAGAATACATAATCTTGAAGAGGCGCCTGAGATTGAAGAATGAGTTTCTGTTAGGGATAAAGCCGGTCTGATCCGAATGGACCAATTTGCAAATTAAAGTGCTAAGCCTGTTAGCCAGAGTTTTTGCTAAAATCTTTTGGTCTGTATTAAGGAGAGATATTGGTCTGTATGACCCTACCTCTTCTGGATCTTTACCCTTCTTATGTATAACTGTAATGAACGCTTCGTCCAAAGTAGAAGGGAGAGCTCCATCCTCATTGGCCTGAATCAACATTTTGTGCAGATAGGGGGAGAGCATGTTGCTGAATGTTTTATAGAATTCACCAGGGTGTCCATCTGGGCCCGGGGTCTTGCCACTCTTTAGAGATTTAATTGTTTCTCGAATTTCATCAAGAGATATTTCCTTATTCAGGAAGTTAGAATCTTCCTGGTTCAGGGCAGGAAGGGGTTAGGATCTGCTTTAGATATATATAGAGTCTCATAAAACTGCCGGAATCTGTCATTGATGTCTTTGGGGGAAGAGAGTAATTCCCCAGATGCAGATTTAACCCTGTGAATCATTCGGTCACTCACATTTTTTCGAAGTTGTCTGGCGAGTAATTTGTGTGGTTTGTCACCAAACTCAAAATATTTTTGCTTGGCATAGAGAAAATATTTAGCAATTTTAGGTGAGAGAATCTGATTATATTTTAAAGAGGTAATTTTTTATGTTTCTCCATAGATGGGTGGCTAGCATTCTCCCTATCCAGTAAGTGAATTTGTACCTCTAGTTCTTCCAGTTTTCCTCTGTTTTGCCTACTCCTGGCAACCTGAAAGGAGATGATACAGCCTCTCAGATAAGCCTTCAGTGTTTCCCACAATAATGCTGGGGAGGTCTCTGTGTTGTCGTTGGTATCAAAGAAAAATTTAATTTGGTCTTTAAGATATTCACAGAATGTTGGTTCTGTGAGGAGCTGAGGATTCAACCTCCAGACCCTCTCGTTTGGTACAATGTCACCCAATCTCAGGGAGAAGGTGAGTGGACTGTGGTCCGAGATTATAATATCATGATACCTCACATTACAGGTATAGGGGAGTAGTCTAGCATCCAACAAAAAGTTGTCAATTTGAGTGTAAACCTTGTGAACATGAGAGTAAAAGGAGTATTCCCTTCCCGTAGGGTTAGCGATCCTCCATATATCAAATAAGTTTGAATTTTTTATGTAGGTATTCAAGAATTCGCTTGAATAGGAGGTAGGGGCTCACCGGGTAGAGGATCTATCCAAATATTGGTCTAGCACACAGTTAAGGTCCCCTCCAATGACCAGGTTAGTATGGGAGATATCTGGAATCAGGGCAAGGACTCTTTTGAAAAAAGAGGGGTTGTCAATGTTTGGCCCATAGATATTTAGTAGAGTTACTGAGGTAGAGTGGATTTCTCCTATTGCGATCACATACCGACCCTCTTTATCCGCAATAGTGGTTTTATGTAGAAAGGGAATTCCTTTCCGTACCAGAATCGCTGTGCCTCTCGTTTTGGCAGAGAAGTTAGAGTGATACACTTGCCCCACCCACCTACACTTAAGTCTGCTATGAGAGTTATTCTTTAGATGGGTTTCTTGCAAAAATATAATATCAGACAACAGTGCTTTCAAGTGGGCTAGGACCTTGCCCCTCTTAATTGGTTTGTTTAAACCCTTGACATTCCAGGAAGGGAATGTAAGCCCCGCCCTCCTCTCGTTTGTATTTCTTATGGTGGCCTGCATACCATGTAACTTGATAAAAAGGTAAGAAAGCGCACCAAACCATCACGATCAGCATATGTAGCACCTACACCCGAGCAGTATCCAACCCACCCCTCCCCCTGCAAGCACATTTACTTCCCACCCTGTTCCCTAATTTCCCCAACACTTACCCCCCCATCAACCCACATTTAACAGGCATGTACAAACAGGAGAGAAAAAAAAAGGAAAAATAAAAATAATAAACACATTGTCTGGACGATGCCAAAAAAGCATGGCGCGACCTCGAACAAGAGGTAAAACAAAAATAAAATCCCAACTATACGTTCACCTCTCACTATTCTAGAACTTCTACTAACATATGAACTGAGGAGGCTCCCGTTAAGTGTTCAGTTAGCATCTAATAAACCTAAACCGAAGAAGTTGCAACTTAAACATATTGCGCATTTAAGCGTCATCCTGGGTCAATCCCAGAGATAAGCAAGATATAGCCTTAAGATTATATTGCTAAGCACTGCCGGTCAAAAAATAAACCATCCGCAACCGACATAGTCAGCCGTACCTTTACATACTGTGGGTCAGGAGATCGGAACAAGGATTTGTTAAATTAAACGTTCCCCCCATAAAAAAAATATGTTTAATAAAAAATAAATAAAAATATATACCTTATATATATATACACATACATACATACATACACATACACACATACATATATATATATATATACATACACACACATACACATACCCATATATACATATATATACATATATATACATACACACACACACACACATATACATACATATACATGTATGTATACATACCCACACAAAAAAGCATATATAAAAATATATATTTAAAGAATATGTATATACATCCATATGCACACATACACATACAAACATTCATACCCCAGAATAACAATCTACACTGATTTAAAATATACACATACATAATACTAAAATGCCAAGAGAAAATAGTAATAGAGTACAAATAGTAATTATATGTGAGATTAATAGGCAAACAGCATCTAGTAAAGATTAGGTTAAGCGTATTGCCTGCCTTGTGAGTGGGAGGGGATTATAAAAGGGTGAGATCAAAGGAGGCAAGGAGGGGACAGAAAGAGGTGGGAATAAATTAATTGAAGGCAGACATTGGGAGGTTGACATCACCCAGTACAATGAGCGGTGAGCCATTGTCAGGAAATTAGCTTATCAAGGTGTCAAGCTGCTAAAATTATAATAGTTTTGTGACAAAACAAGCAACTATAGTGTAGAGAATCGTTGTACCATCTAAACCGCTGTGAAATATTTTCCATAAATATTATATTTTCAGCTGTTTGAGGCTGGTGTACAAAACTGAAAGTAAAAGACGCAAAATCTAAACTTCAGAACAGGAAGCATAGATACAGCGCACATGGAACAGATTTGCTTTCAATGAGAATGACCGATATATAACTCACATTTCTATATGAATTTCGTCAGGTCACCCAAAAAGTTAAATATTGCAGCTTTAAAGGGAAATTTCTAAATTGTTCAACTTCATATTCATTATCTTCAGCACCACCCCAACATCAACATATGTGAACATTGCCCATTTCTATGTTTTGCAGTAAAAACATGATAGAGGAAGATATGACATTATCGATGTTCATTGTATGATTTTAACCAATTATGAGTCGGCATTGCCTACTAATTGGTTAATGATGTTATTGGATACACTTATCTTCCTCCATCTTTTTTTGTGGAAAACATGGAAAGTCTTGACAAGGTTATAAATCATGTTTATTTATTATTATTTTATTTACTCCAATTAAGTGCCTTCCACAGGGTGTGGCATGGTGTTGCAAAATGGAGTGATGGCCTTCCTTCTTCACGATCCCATTTACCCTGTACAAATCTCCCACTTTACCACCACCAAAGCACCCGCAGACCATCACATTGCCTCCACCATGTTTGACAGATGGCATCAAGCACTCCTTCAGCATCTTTAAATGTTTTCTTTGTCTCACGAATGTTCTTCTGTGTGATCCAAACACCTCAAACTTAGATTTGTCTGTCCATATCACTTTTTTCCAAACTTCTTCTGTCCAGTGTCTGCGATCTTTTTCCCATCTGAATTTTTTATTTTTATTGGCCAGTCTGAGATATGGCTTAGATGGAATAGCCTTCATTTCTCAGAACAAAAGAATATACTGACGAGTTTCCGAAGAAAGGTCTTTGTTTCTGGCCATTTTGAGCCTGTAATCGAACCCGCAAATGCCGATGCTCCAACTAGTCTGAAGAAGGCCAATTTTATTGCTTCTTAAATCAGTACAGCCGTTTTTATCTGTGCTAACATAATTACAAAAGGGTTTTCTAATGATTAATTAGCCTTTTAAAATGATAAACTTGGATTACTTAACACAACGTGCCATTGGAACAAAGGAGTGATGGTTGCTGATAATGGGCCTCTGTACGCCTGTGTAGGTATTCCATAAAAAATATGCCGTTTCCATCTAAAATAGTAATTTACAACATTTACAACGTCTACACTGTGTTTCTGATCAGTTTTATGTTATTTTCATGGACAAAAAAATAACTTTTACCCTGTACAAATCTCCCACTTTACCACCACCAAAGCAAGGAAATGTCTAAGTGACATCAAACGTTTGAATGTTAATGTATGTTGATGTTGAAGTGGTACTGGAGATGATGAATATGAAGTAAAACATGTTTTTAGATTTCTCTTTAAAGACGCACTCCAGCTATTTTTTTTACTTTTCCTGTTGAGAAACAATATCCCACGCATGAATACAGTACTGTACACACACTTAAGGGGAACAAAAATATGTTTGAGCAAAGTAGATTTTTTTGCAAACTTCAAGGAGTAGGCCAAAATAATAAGGAGCAGGTCTTATGGTGCCCTCTGATGTCATCAGCCTCCCGCCTTGCTTGCAGGAACCATAGAGGAGCAATAGAGAAAAGAAGAGGAAAGTCCCACCATGTCATGAGGATACCTCAACCATTTATTGAGATGTGCCTTTTGTTAAGTAAATCAGCTGATAAATGAGGTGAAAAGGAGACTGGAGTGCGACTTTAATCTTCACATGGATGATTCACCATCTGATAAAGTATCTTAAATAATGTGGCCTTATATTAACAGTTGCGTAATATCTTAGTGCTGTAAGGATTTCTAATTGTTAATGGTGGTCCATTATAAACTGAAGAACGCTTCAGTAGTCCATGATAATTCCTAGAAGAACCTATTTGTTTTCTCTGTCTCTAACATATGGCAATTTTGAATATGATAGAGCCAATTATAAAACTTTACATCTGAGGTTTTCTTTAAGATACTCAAATTTGATTATTTTGATTTATAAACTGAATGTTATTTTCAGAGATTTGAAGTATGATTACATTCAGGTCAAATCCTGTCCTCAGAATGAACAAAAATAATAACCTAGACAAGACATTTATTGAGTGCTTTTGGATGTGCATATGCTACAGTACACATACACAGTACATTATGCTACTGTACAGTGCATTCGGAATGGATTCAGACCCCTTGACTTTTTCCACATTTTGTTAAGTTACAGCCTTATTCTAAAGTTGATTAAAATGCTTTTTTCCCTCATCAATCTACACACAATACACCATAATGACAAAGCAAAAACAGTTTTTTAGAAATTGTTGCAAATGTATTACAAATAAAAACAGAAATACTTTATTTATACAAGAAATTCAGACCCTTTGCTATGAAACTCGAAATTGAGCTCAGGTGCATCCTGTTTCCATTGATCATCCTTGAGATGTTTCTACAACTTGATTGGAGTCGAGCTGTGGTAAATTCAATTAATTGGACATGATTTGAAAAGGCAAACACCTGTTTCTATAAGGTCCCACAGTTGACAGTGCATGTCAGAGCAAAAACTAAGCAATGAGGTTGAAGGAATTGTCCGTAGAGCTCCGAGACAGGATTGTGTCGAGGGACAGATCTGGGGAAGGGTACCAAAACATTTCTGCAGCATTGAAGGTCGCCAAGAACACAATGGCCTCCATCCTTCTTAAATGGAAGAAGTTTGGAGACTCTTCACAGAGCTGGCCACTAAGCCAAACTGAGTAATCGGGGGAGAAGGGCGTTGGAAAGGGAGATGACCACTCTGACAGAGCTCAAGAGTTCCTCTGTGGAGATGGGAGAACCTTCCTGAAGGACAACAATCTCTGCAGCACTCCACCAATCAGGCCTTTATGGTAGTGGCCAGAAGGCAGCCACTTCTCAGTTAAAGGCACATGACAGCCCACTTGGACTTTGCCGAAAGGCACCTAAAGGACTCTCAGACCATGAGAAACAAGATTCTCTGGTCTGATGAAACCAAGAGTCACGTCTGGAGAAACCCTTACGGTGAAGCATGATGGTGGCAGCATCATGCTGTAGGGATGTTTTTAAAGGCAGGGACTGGGAGACTAGTCAGGATTGAGGGAGATATGAACCGAGCAAAGTACAGAGAGATCCTTGATGAAAACCTGCTTTAGAGCGCTCATGACCTCAGACTCAGGCTAAAGTTCCCCTTCCAACAGAACAACGTCCCTAAGCACACAGCCAAGACAATGTAGGAGTCTCTGAATGTCCTTGAGTGGCCCAGCCAGAGCCCGGACTTGAACCACATCGAACATCTCTGAAGAGACCAAAAAAAATCTGTGCAGCGACGCTCCCCATCCAACCTGATAGAGCTTGAGAGGATCTGCAGAGAAGAGTGAGAGAAACTCCCCAAATACATTTGTGCCAAGCTTGTAGCTTCATACCCAAGGAGACTTGAGACTGTAATCAACAAAGTACGGAGTAAAGGTTCTGAATACTCATGTAAATGAGATAATACAGTTGTTGTTTTTTTGTTGATACATTTGCAAAAAAATATCCCCAAAACAGTTTTTGCTTTGTCATTATGGGGTATTGTGTGTAGATTGATGAGGGAAAAAGCTATTTAATCAATTTTTAGAAAAAGGCTGCAACATAACAAAATGTGGAAAAGGTCTAGGGGTACTGTGCATCAATGTTAGTCTGTGTTTATTATTATACTTAGCTGCATTTCTACTTGACCAGAAGACACACACAGGGGAGTTCCATTACGTTTTCTATCAAACAGTGAAAACCCCAAGGAGTACTACAGTATTCCCTGAGGAAGGTGCCAGTCACCCTTTGGATTTAAATGTATTATTCTATTAGCTCATACTTTGCATCAATTTGAGTGTTCCCATGTTACAATGCTGCAGATGTATTTATTTTTCTTTTGGAAAATAGTGTGTCTGTTGCACTCTGCCAAATGTCTAATTGGTGTGTTGTAATCCATTCGGTACAGTAGCAGCAGCCTGGGGTAGAGTAAGGGGGATACAATACATCGTATTGATTGTCCTGTGAAATCGAGTGCCATTATTTTCTATCAGACCCAATTGATTACACAACTGTGAGTGCAAGAGCACAGAAGAGTGTGTGTGTGTGTGTGTGTGTGTGTGTGTGTGTGTGTGTGTGTGAGAGAGAGAGAGAGAGAGAGAGAGAGAGAGAGAGAGAGAGAGAGAGAGAGAGAGAGAGAGAGAGAGAGAGAGAGAGAGAGAGAGAGAGAGAAATAGAGCGATAGAGAGAGTGGAGAGAAGGGGACTGAGAAAGAGATAGAGGATAGAGAGCAGACTGGCAGGGTATTGTGCTGGCATTTTCTCCTTTCCCCCAGATTTTACTCTATTTTTTTTCTTGTAATGGACATTTTTTTCCTTGGAGCTGTTCTCGACGGTGCTGAAATGAGGACAATGCACTTCCCTAGGTCTCGTGGGTGACTGGATCTGGAGTTGTTCATTCTTTACGCCATCCGGAATTGAGCGTATGCATTGCATTCCCCTCTGCATGTGGTTTCTGTACCTGATCCACGTGGCTTTGAGATGGAGCCCTGAGATTTAACTGAAAGTGAAACAGGTAGGATGGAACACTTCTGAGATGTTCTAGTTGATAGAAAATGTTGTTTTCAGTTGCTTTTTAAAGAACGCTTTGTGTGTGATTTTTAAGAGAGCCATTTCCGGCTTAGGGAATCTTCACTCATAAGGGATGGATTTTGTTGTGTTGTCTAATGAGAGATTTTGAGAGAATGTTCAGAGGATGTGGTGGAGGAGACTAGAATGGACATGAACCTTCTTATGACAGTCAAAAGGTCAGCCATGTTGGTCAGGGAGTTGGTCAACCAGGGTTTCCCAGTGCTGTGATAAGATAATGTTTAAAACAATGAATGTGAAGAAAAAAAATCTGAACTGTATGTGTGTTAGCGAGCTGGCCAGACAGTTTTAGAGAAAGTATTATATTAATTATAAAAATTGTGCCAACATTCCATTCAAACAGTGCAGTCAATCCCTAGTCCCTAGTCATTCACTGGCTCAAATCAGTTGATAATAGGACTTTGACAAGTTGTAAATGCAACAATTAAGTGATAATGCCAGAGAAGCCTGTGTTTGTAGGATATATTGACATGGGTGTTATTAGGCCGGAGACAAAGTCGAGGGGCGGCAAACCTTGTCAATATATCCTACAAACACCATCTTCGAGGGCATTATCACTTTTATACTACGGGTTACCAACATATTCCAATAATGGTTTACATATTTTCATAAAAAACGTTATTCGATCCTTCCACATGATATAGTCCCGACACAAATTTAGGGTTGCTACTCAAGACGGCTTGTCGTTCATTCTATCGATTTGATTGCCAGAGACGCGACACAGTCGATCAGTGTTTTTGTTCTGCATCTACAGACACAACAAAGTCTTTTGTTCTAAATGTTCCATATCCATACTGGCTGGCAACGTTCCTATCCCTTGCTTGCTAGCTAGCCAACTATTGCTAACTTACTGCACATTCACGTCAAACAGTGCAGCCAGAATAACAACAACGTAGCTGCATTTGCATTTGTTTAAGCTGTTTTCTAGTTTTCTGTTTACATGTATTTGGATACATCCATAACAATGATGTAATGAGGCCTGACATCGCCTCGCATAGAAAATGGTCTCTCTCGTCAGGACACTGTTGTTCAGAGAAGCTAGCCAACAACACAGCTAACACAATCACTTCAAACTGAAGCTGGAAATCATGCACTTTCGTTTGGCCTTTTTCAATTGACATTTCTTTGTCTATATCCATGAATTTATGCTGAATTTGAATATTGAAACCATGTTGCAAATGTAGGAGAAACAGAAGGCAAGGTTTATACAAATCTCCAATGTTGAAAACTAAATGTTATTCTAAAAGAAATTAAATGTGAGATAATGTCTAGATGCTTTTTATAGTGCAGATCAAATGTATAAATTGCCTGTCTGGGCCGATGAGCCAGTGGATTGCACAGTCAGATGGGACAAAGTAAATAGCCATTTTAACCAATCAGCATTCAGGATTAGAACCACCTGTTGTATAAGTACTGATATTGTATCATATACTAGCACGCACAGCTTTCCAAGAATCAAATCTGAGAAATCTATGGTCTGTTTACATAAAATTTTAGAGGCCATTTATACAGGAAATTGGTATAAAACCTAAAGTGTCTGCATAACTATATGACAATATTTTAGGTTGACTATAATTCCATTACACATTTTCTGATACATCACATGCATTACTTCTATTTTTCTGCATAAGTAAAGAGCAGAAAATTCATAATCTATGCCATCCATTCCAATTAGACTGGTTTTGGATTTCTCCCTGACCAAGATGTCTGCCATTTTCACCCCATTTTGGTACTTTGACAAAGCCCCTCTAGTAATTTAATAGGATCCCTATGGAGAAAACAGAGACCGTATCAAATCCTTAACATGTAAGGGAGAAATTCAGCAGACACAGTAAAAGGTATTTTTGCAGCCCTGTGTACAATCTCTGCAAAATGAGGGGCTTTTGTGATGAAGCAATTCAAGTGAAAGCTGCCATTTAGAGTATAAATCCATGAACTGACAGACTAGTGAAGCGCACATCAACAACCAAACATCAGAGGCTAAAAAGCAGACAGCTCACATTATTCAATTTCAGTTTGCATGGCTGCATAACGTCAAGGTTTTGAGGCTACCGATAGGTGTGCGTGTGTGTGTGTGTGTGTGTGTGTGTGTGTGTGTGTGTGTGTGTGTGTGTGTGTGTGTGTGTGTGTGTGTGTGTGTGTGTGTGTGTGTGTGTGTGTGTGTGTGTGTGTGTGTGTGTGTGTGTGTGTGTAAATGCTTGAGATCAGGCATTTGTGTATATTGTCAGGGTAGTGTACTACACACTTGTGTATTTAATTATGTTGTATGCATGTGCTTTTTAAATAGAAGGGCATCTTCATTCACAGTGTGAAAACACCAAATAATTGGTGAATATTCGTTATTGCTTACATTCATTAAATACATATTAGGAATTAACATAACCGGGATTCACTCTCCGGGAACACTTCACATTTCCCGGAAAAAGACAATGACAAGAACCGGGAAATTATTAAACATTTCCCCAATGTCGCACTAATACAATTTAACAAAATACACAACATGCGCAGCAGCAGATTTAGCAAAAAGATGTTATGCAACATTATCAAAACAGGTTGTCGCATGGAAGCCTTTAGCCTAGCTTATTTACCTCACACAAAGTCACCATCAATTCAAAGTACACACATAATTGGCACTGCCGGACTGCACACGTGACCCGAATACAGTTAATAAACTCTACAGGAAACCTCTACAACAGGGTTCTTCAACCCTGTTCCTGGAGAGCAGCCATCCTGTAGGTTTTCACTCCAACCCTAATTTAGCGCACCTGATTCTAATAATTAACTGGTTGATCCACTGAATCTGGCTAGTTACTGTTATGTTTGTTCCTTATATAATGACAAACCGGGGCTTAGGTTTAACTACTTTTAATGAACATATACTTCAGCTAGAAAACTCCATGTTTAGCCATGCAAGGCATTCTTTAACCAACTTCCCGCCCACATAGCCTGCTGGGTAACGTAGTCTAAATGTTATTAACACATAACAACACATCTTCTTTCCTTTAAAAGGAAACTACTTTTCTATGTTACTACACATGTCACATCACATTTGTTTACATTTGTTTACTCAACCTGCATAACATGCAATTTTCAATAACACACATTTCTTTCCCCCAATTTGTTTCCCCTTAAAAATAAAATAGTTTTTCAACTAAATATAGTCTGTCCAACAATACTCTATTGTGGCTCTATTTCTATTTCTCTCTATTTCTTTCTTTTTTTCTTTTTTTTTTTGTGCAATTCTCAATAAGCCTTTCAGGGGCTTTGACAGTCCTTTTTGGTCGTTCTGCTGAAGTGCTTCCTGAAACAGTTGGACAGCGTTCATTGTCAGTCAGGGTGTTCTGACTGAATTGTCAATTTCTAAAGGCCTCAGTCCCTTGAGTGAATGGCTGCAGCCTTAGATCCCCTCTATTTCATCTCAGTTGTAGTCCATGCTCCGTTTGGATCTCATAGGATCGCGGTGCAACTTCTCTCTGCACACAGGTTCCTGTAGTGATGTCTCGGATTCGTACACGATCTCCAGGTTTCAGTTCAGGTAAGTGTCTTGCACTTTTGTCGTGTCGCTGTTTTTGTTTGTCTTTCTGTTTTTCTTTTGCGAGTTTGACTTTGTGAGGACCTCTGGGTGTTAGCAAGTCCTCATGGATGTGTAGGTTGGTTCTGAAGCGACGTCCCATCAACATTTGTGCAGGTGAAAGTTCGTTCTGCAGCGGTGAGCTGTGGTAGATCATCAGATTTTTTAGGAAATCCTCCTTTCCATCGTGTGCCTTTTTCATCAGACCTTTGACAATTTTGATTGAACTCTCTGCTAAGCCGTTGGACCTTGGGTAGTTGGGCTGGAGGTGTTGTGTCGGAATCCCCAGTTGTCAGCGAACGATCGGAATTCAGAACTTGAAAACTGCGGGCCATTGTCCGAGTACAGTTCAGACACAACCCCATGTCTTGCACAGACTGATTTCAGGTAGGTGATTACAGATTTGCTGGAGGTAGTTGGCAGTGTTGCTATTTCAGGGTAGTTTGAGTAGTAGTCGGTAACAACAATGTGACTTTTGCCATTGCAGTCAAAAAGGTCAACTCCAACTTTGTAGTAGGGTCTGTTGGGTACTGAATAAGGCATTAGCGGCTCTGCTTGCTGCTTTGGCCTATAGGTCAAACACAGTTCACATGAAGCAGTGGTCTGGCTGATTTCCTGGTTCATTCTTGGCCAGTACATTACTTCTCGTGCTCGTCGTTTGCATTTTTCCTCACCCAAGTGGCCCTTGTGTATTTTCTGTAGCATTTCTTTGCGTAGTGTAATGGGAATGACAATCTTGTTGCCTTTGAACACTATGTCATCCACAACGGTGAGCTCTGCTCTGCACATCCAGTAATCCTGTATTCTCCTTGGACAGTTGTTTTTCTGTGCAGGCCATCCTATCAGTGTTGTTTCTTTCAACTCTGTCATTGTTTGGTCAGCTGTGGTCTCTCTTTTGATTTGCTCCATTCTCTCAGAAGACACAGGAAGTGATGCTACGATCATGTCGACGTAGGCCTGAATCTCTGTGTTTTTCTGTGTGTCGAAGCTCCCCTTCTTGTCAACTGCTCGAGAAAGAGTGTCGGCGGCGAACATGAACTTCCCCGGGGTATAGATCATCTTCACATCATACTTTTGCAGTCTGATCAACATTCTCTGAATTCTCATTGGACAATCATTCAGTGGCTTAGACATGATTGACACCAATGGTTTGTGGTCGGCCTCGTCCGTAGACTTATTGGTGAAACCTTTCGCAAGCATATGTGCTCGCCAGTAGTTCTTTCTCTATTTGTGCATACCTTGTCTCTGCGCATGTCAAGGCTCTGGACGCATAAGCGACGGGTTGCCATGTGTCGTCATGCTTTTGCAGAAGAACTGCTCCCAGGCCAAACTGTGACGCGTCTGCAGAAATCCTTGTGCTTTTCTCTGGATCATAGAACCTGAGCACTGGCTCTTCTGTGATTGTCTTCTTTAGGTTTTCCTGTTCATGGGACCATTCCCATTCATTTTTCTGTTCCAGAAGACATCTGAGTGGAGCGGACTGTGCTGACAGTTGAGGTATGAACTTTGCAAGGTAGGTGATCATGCCCATGAAGCGTCTCACATCGTCCTTGTTCTTCGGGCGCTCCATGTTGTTGATGGCTGATGTTTTCCTCGGGTCTGATTTGACTCCGTCCTCTGAAAGTACATCTCCCAGGAAGGTAAGTGTTTTCACAACAAACTCACATTTGTCCTTGTTTTTAGGTTGACTTTCTGTGTCAGGTCAAGCACTTGTCTCACTCTCGCATCGTGTTCTTATTTTGTGGACCCCCAGACGATGATGTCATCCATCATAGTCTCCACTCCTGGAATGTGCTCGAAGATCATGTGGATTGTCTTGTGGTAGATCTCTGGCGCTGAGAGAATCCCACATGGTAGACGAAGAAATCTGTACCTGCCCTCAGGTGTGTTGAATGTGCGTAGCCTTGAGCTTGTATCATCTAGCTTCATTTGCCAGAATCCTGACGAGGCATCAAGCTTACTGAACCACTTTGCTCCAGCAAACTGTGACATTATAGCTTCTCTGGTTGGCAACTGGAAATGTTCTCTCTTGATTGCTTTGTTGAGATCTCTCGGGTCTAGACATATCCTGAGACCGCCGTTCTTTTTCACCACAATATCCAGTGAGCTTACCCAGTCTGTAGGTTCATCCATTTTTGTGACGATGTCCATCTTTTCCATACGTCCAAGTTCCTCTTTGAGCTTTTTCCACAGTGCAAATGGAACTTTTCTGCATGCATGCACAACTGGAGTAATTTTGTCATCAGTACATATTTTGTGTTCTCCTGGTAAACATCCAAGACCCTTAAACACATCCTCATACTCAGCCAGTATTGATTCTTGGTCCTTTTCAGTCTGTGATGTCACTACATACACCCTTTTCAACAAATTGAGCTTTTGACATGCAATGATTTCTAGAATAGGCTGTATACTCTTTTCCACAATCAGCAGCTGTGCTCTGAACTGTTTTCCTTTGTGCTGTAAAGTTACTATGCAGCTACCTTTGACTGGTATGTTCTCCCCATTAAAACCAGTAACCTTCATTTTTGCCGGTTGTATTTTGCTCTTCACCTTCAGTGTTTTGTAGTCATCCAGCGACAACAGGTTTACCTGTGCTCCAGTATCAAGCTTGAATGGTATTACAGTTTCATTCACAGTCAATGGCACAATCCATTCAGCATTTACTGCATTGCATATTTCCACAGAATCAACAAAGAATTCTTCCATCTCCTCGACTGTGTGAACCGTTTTCTTTCTAGCCTCAGCTTTGCAGCATTTTGAGAAATTATTATTTTTCCCACAGTTGTTACATGATTTGCCATATGCAAGGCATTTTTTTGGCTTGTGGATAAATCCACATTTTCCACATGTAGTGTTTTGATTTCTCTCTTTTGCTTGTTAAATCTTGCTCACGCAGCAATCTCTCCTTGTGTCCATTATCAAGTATGCCACAGACTATCCTGTCTTTCACTAGTGAGTCTTTCAGATGTTCAAATTCACACGTTTTGCTCAGTGTGTTCAGCTCAGTCAAATACTGGTCAAAACTGACTCATTGTTTCTGATCATGAGAGACAAACTTGTATCTCTCAAACGTGACGTTCTGGCTTGGTACAAAGTACTCCTCAAATTTTGCCAT
This sequence comes from Oncorhynchus keta, assembly GCF_023373465.1. Lineage (NCBI taxonomy): Eukaryota > Metazoa > Chordata > Actinopteri > Salmoniformes > Salmonidae > Oncorhynchus > Oncorhynchus keta. The sequence goes on along the minus strand of NC_068443.1, from coordinate 26,498,040 downwards.
GAGAACAGTCAATGTCAAGTTTGCCTCGTCTTGCTGAAAGCTATTGTAAATGTCCAATGCATCCTCTCCAATAACATGCAGAAAAATGGAAGCTTTCAATTTGTCATCATCTCCTCCTGCACCACTGGCTGCTAGGTAGATATTGAATCTCTGCTTGAAACGTTTCCAATTGTCAGCTAAATTGCCTGTTAACTGCATAGGAGTAGGAGGACTAAACCTATCCATGACGAAGAACAGGAACAGTGTCAATTTCTCTCACTTCAGTATGTTGCTCATCAACTTGCTCGTCAACAGATTCCAATGCAGCCTCGCTCTCGCTGCTGTCACCCTCGCTGATGTCACTCTCGCTGCTGTCACTCTCGCTGCTGTCACCCTCGCTGCTGTCACTCTCGCTGCTGCGGTTCGTTGTCCTCGCTCTTGCAAGCTGGCATCTTCAACTACTCACGTCACTAGTTGAATGTTCAATTTTCATCGCGGAAATTTGCAGAGTTACTCCTTTCTCTTCTCTGTGTCGTCATAGCGACTATCAATCTGACACCCTGTTATGTTTGTTCCTTATATAATGACAAACCGGGGCGTAGGTTTAACTACTTTTAATGAACATATATAGCTAGAAAACTCCATGTTTAGCCATGCAAGGCATTCTTTAACCAACTTCCCCGCCCGCATAGCCTAATGGGTAACGTAGTCTAAATGTTATTAACACATAACAACACATTTACAACTTGGGTTGGAGCAAGTCTACATGAGTTCCCCAGGAACAGGGTTGGAGAGAAATGGATATTTTTAAAACAGAGTTGGTCCCTGTTAAGATACAGTACCTTGATATTTAAGCTATTTTCATTCTTCATCTCCGTTATTCATGAGCTGATCTGCTATCTGTATAATCAGCAACACAATTTTGCCAAATATAGGATATATTCTGTGGTTCGTTGAAGGAGATTATCTAGCAAGCTTAGCAACTTTGGTCATTTCACTTTTGTTTGACTACCATTTCAAAGTTTGTGATTTGACAACGCTATGTACGGGGTGCGCTCTGAGCACGTTCTGTGTCGGGATAGCCTACTGCTGAAATGTGCTGAATTAATTGAGGAACATGATATGACTAAATATCTGTTTAAGTTGCTCTGAAATCTTTACACAATGGCGCATAGTTTTAAACGCTTTAAATGGGCACTTCCGATTTTTGCAGAATTTCCCAGGACCCTCGTGATAAATATGAATTATGCCCGGTATTGAGACCTGGCATATTTTCGGGAAAATATTCGCCCCTAGTACATATTGCACTAACCATTGGGAATAGGCTACGTTTAATTATGCAGGCTTAGTTTCTCAGCAATATCTTGCTGGAGTTATACCTTGTCTACTGTAAAAAAAAATATATAAAAAAAATACCTCAGCTACTGTGGAATATACCTCAGCCACTGTGGACTAAAGTGTAGCCTAAGTGGTAATGGTGTAGCCAGGTATGACTCATTGGGACATCAATAACCTCTATTCCAAACAGGTATGGAGTGCTCCTCTGTCTGTTGATGTTGTTGAATTGAATGCACCAGCACTGACAGTGGGCTCGTGAATGGCTTTTCACACTGCCTCAGGCAGTATACCTCAGACAGACAACAGAATCTCAAATGACATGTGAATGTCGAGGATGTGCAGTGATATCACTTCATCTGTAATGTTCTTACTCGGTCCTGGTATAGGTAGAAGGTGAGAGATTGGTAGCGTCCAAAATGGCACCCTATTAGCTATACAGTGCATATAGCTAATAGAGTGCCATTTTGGATGCAGATATGGAACAGTCCAACACCTCACTCAAACCAGCCTCGAGTGATGATTCTCTGGCCTGACATTAATGAAGTCACCCACTGGGCACAAACTGGTTGAATCCATCTTTTTCCCCACATGAATTCTATTCACTTACTTTGAACCAACGTGGAACAGACATTGGAATGACATCTGTGCCCAATGGGTAGCATCCATTATAAGCACTGTGGGTTTGATCTTGTGTTGATTTGACTTCAGTTGCAGAATTTCAGCATGCCGGTTTTGTGTAAATCTCTGACATCTGATGAGGAATGCAACCAACTGACTGACAGAGCAGAGAAATACCCACCATTAAGTACTTTTGCAGATTAGAAACTTTTTATGTAGGTTTGGTATAATCTTACCTTTCCTCTCAAACAGTCCCTTCTATCCAGAGCCCATCAAGCAGCAATCTTGTTATCTATCTATTTTAAATGTTTATAGTTTCACCGTCATTTAACCCACAATGTAGCTCAGAAGCTGTCATTCAGCAGAGGGCAGTCTAAAGCCCTTCCACAAAATAGGAAATCTTAATATTACAGTATGTTGATATGCATTCATGCACCCTTACAGTACTGTCATCGGGGTCTACAGTTGAGTACTGACTGTGTGACATGGCTCAGACTGGCAATGCACTCAAGCCCTAAACCCTAATGACCAAAGGAAGTTGGGATAATTGCTAGACTCTTTCATAATGTCAACATCATGACCTGTGGTTAATTGACAGACAGTCTATATTAGTAGGTTGGGGTTGACAACATTTAAAACACAACACAGTCCCCAGACTTAAGTCCTATCTACTGGTGAGCAAGATGGCCACCACCCCAGTAGGAAGCCCAACAGTATGTTTCCATCCGGCCGCTTATAGGTCCGTTGTTGGCACATGTTGCCTCGCCACTGGCACAGGGGGAAGAACAGCGCAAGTGTCAGCATTCTCAGATACAAGCACTCACTCAGTGAGTGACTGCCCCATATCTGGTCAATAGCTGACGTTGTATATTTATTTATTTTTTATTTTTATTTTTTTCACCTTTATTTAACCAGGTCGGCTAGTTGAGAACAAGTTCTCATTTGCAACTGCGACCTGGCCAAGATAAAGCATAGCAGTGTGAACAGACAACACAGAGTTACACACGGAGTAAACAATTAACAAGTCAATAACACAGTAGGAAAAAAAATGGGAGTATATATACATTGTGTGCAAAAGGCATGAGGAGGTAGGCGAATACTTACAATTTTGCAGATTAACACTGGAGTGATAAATTATCAGATGGTCATGTACAGGTAGAGATATTGGTGTGCAAAAGAGCAGAAAAGTAAATAAATAAAAACAGTATGGGGATGAGGTAGGTGAAAATGGGTGGGCTATTTACCAATAGACTATGTACAGCTGCAGCGATCGGTTAGCTGCTCAGATAGCAGATGTTTGAAGTTGGTGAGGGAGATAAAAGTCTCCAACTTCAGCAATTTTTTGCAATTCGTTCCAGTCACAGGCAGCAGAGTACTGGAACGAAAGGCGGCCAAATGAGGTGTTGGCTTTAGGGATGATCAGTGAGATACACCTGCTGGAGCGCGTGCTACGGATGGGTGTTGCCATCATGACCAGTGAACTGAGATAAGGCGGAGCTTTACCTAGCATGGACTTGTAGATGACCTGGAGCCAGTGGGTCTGGCGACGAACATGTAGCGAGGGCCAGCCGACTAGAGCATACAAGTCGCAGTGGTGGGTGGTATAAGGTGCTTTAGTGACAAAGCAGATGGCACTGTGATAAACTGCATCCAGTTTGCTGAGTAGAGTGTTGGAAGCAATTTTGTAGATGACATCGCCGAAGTCGAGGATCGGTAGGATAGTCAGTTTTACCAGGGTAAGTTTGTCGGCGTGAGTGAAGGATGCTTTGTTGCGGAGTAGAAAGCAGACTCTTGATTTGATTTTCGATTGGAGATGTTTGATATGAGTCTGGAAGGAGAGTTTACAGTCTAGCCAGACACCTGGTTACTTATAGATGTCCACATATTCAAGGTCGGAACCATCCAGGGTGGTGATGCTAGTCGGGCATGCGGGTGCAGGCAGCGATCGGTTGAAAAGCATGCATTTGGTTTTACTAGCGTTTAAGAGCAGTTGGAGGCCACGGAAGGAGTGTTGTATGGCATTGAAGCTCGTTTGGAGGTTAGATAGCACAGTGTCCAAGGACGGGACGGAAGTATATAGAATGGTGTCGTCTGCGTAGAGGTGGATCAGGGAATCGCCCGCAGAAAGAGCAACATCATTGATATATACAGAGAAAAGAGTCGGCCCGAGAATTGAACCCTGTGGCACCCCCATAGAGACTGCCAGAGGACCGGACAGCATGCCCTCCGATTTGACACACTGAACTCTGTCTGCAAAGTAATTGGTGAACCAGGCAAGGCAGTCATCCGAAAAACCGAGGCTACTGAGTCTGCCGATAAGAATATGGTGATTGACAGGGTCTAAAGCCTTGGCAAGGTCGATGAAGACGGCTGCACAGTACTGTCTTTTATCGATGGCGGTTATATGATATCGTTTAGTACCTTGAGTGTGGCTGAGGTGCACCCGTGACCGGCTCGGAAACCAGATTGCACAGCGGAGAAGGTACGGTGGGATTCGAGATGGTCAGTGACCTGTTTGTTGACTTGGCTTTCGAAGACCTTAGATAGGCAGGGCAGGATTGATATAGGTCTGTAACAGTTTGGGTCCAGGGTGTCTCCCCCTTTGAAGAGCGGCAGATTTCCAATCCTTGGAGATATCAGACGATATGAAAGAGAGGTTGAACAGGCTGGTAATGGGGGTTGCGACAATGGCGGCGGATAGTTTCAGAAATTGAGGGTCCAGATTGTCAAGCCCAGCTGATTTGTACGGGTCCAGGTTTTGCAGCTCTTTCAGAACATCTGCTATCTGGATTTGAGTAAAGGAGAACCTGGAGAGGCTTGGGAGAGGAGCTGCGGGCCGAGGTTGGAGTAGCCAGGCGGAAGGCATGGCCAGCCGGTGAGAAATGCTTGTTGAAGTTTTCGATAATCATGGATTTATTGGTGGTGACCGTGTTACCTAGCCTCAGTGCAGTGGGCAGCTGGGAGGAGGTGCTCTTGTTCTCCATGGACTTCACAGTGTCCCAGAACTTTTTGGAGTTGGAGCTACAGGATGCAAACTTTTGCCTGAAGAAGCTGGCCTTAGCTTTCCTGACTGACTGCTTGTATTGGTTCCTGACTTCCCTGAACAGTTGCATATCGCGGGGACTATTCAATGCTATTGCAGTCCGCCACAGGATGTTTTTGTGCTGGTCGAGGGCAGTCAGGTCTGGAGTGAACTAAGGGCTGTATCTGTTCTTAGTTCTGCTTTTTCTGAACGGAGCATGCTTATCTAAAATGGTGAGGAAGTTACTTTTAAAGAATGACCAGGCATCCTCAACTGACGGGATGAGGTCAATGTCCTTCCAGTATACCCGGGCCAGGTCGATTAGAAAGGCCTGCTCACAGAAGTGTTTTAGGGAGCGTTTGACAGTGATGAGGGGTGGTCGTTTGACTGCGGCTCCGTAGCGGATACAGGCAATGAGGCAGTGATCGCTGAGATCCTGGTTGAAGACAGCGGAGGTGTATTTGGAGGGCCAGTTGGTCAGGATGACGTCTATGAGGGTGCCCTTGTTTACAGAGTTAGGGTTGTACCTGGTGGGTTCCTTGATGATTTGTATGAGATTGAGGGCATCTAGCTTAGATTGTAGGACTGCCGGGGTGTTAAGCATATCCCAGTTTAGGTCACCTAACAGAACAAACTCTGAAGCTAGATGGGGGGCGATCAATTCACAAATGGTGTCCAGGGCACAGCTGGGAGCTGAGGGGGGTCGGTAAGCAGGCGGCAACAGTGAGAGACTTATTTCTGGAGAGAGTCATTTTCAAAATTAGTAGTTCGAACTGTTTGGGTATGGACCTGGAAAGTATGACATTACTTTGCAGGCTATCTCTGCAGTAGACTGCAACTCCTCCCCCTTTGGCAGTTCTATCTTGACGGAAGATGTTATAGTTGGGTATGGAAATCTCAGAATTTTTGGTGGCCTTCCTGAGCCAGGATTCAGACACGGCAAGGACATCAGGGTTAGCAGAGTGTGCTAAAGCAGTGAGTAAAACAAACTTAGGGAGGAGGCTTCTGATGTTGACATGCATGAAACCAAGGCTTTTTCGATCACAGAAGTCAACAAATGAGGGTGCCTGGGGACATGCAGGGCCTGGGTTTACCTCCACATCACCCGCGGAACAGAGAAGGAGTAGTATGATGGTGCGGCTAAAGGCTATCAAAACTGGTCGCCTAGAGCGTTGTTGACAGAGAATAAGAGGAGCAGGTTTCTGGGCATGGTAGAATATATTCAGGGCATAATGCGCAGACAGGGGTATGGTGGGGTGCGGGTACAGCGGAGGTAAGCCCAGGTACTGGGTGATGATGAGAGAGGTTGTATCTCTGGACATGCTGGTTGTAATGGGTGAGGTCACCGCATGTGTGGGAGGTGGGACAAAGGAGGTATCAGGGGTATGAAGAGTGGAACTAGGGGCTCCATTGTGAACTAAAACAATGATAACAAACCTGAACAACAGTATACAAGGCATATTGACATTTGAGAGAGACATACAGCGAGGCATACAGTAATCACAGGTGTTGAATTGGGAAAGCTAGCTAAAACAGTAGGTGAGATAACAACAGCTAATCAGCTAGCACAACAATAGCAGGTAAAATGGCGTTGACTAGGCAACGGGGCCGACAGATAAAACATAAACAAGCAGAATGGAGTACCGTGATTAATGGACAGTCCAGCGTGCATCAGCTATGTAGCCAAGTGATCAGTGTCCAGGGGGCAGCGGTGGATGGGGCAGGGAAGCTGGACTGGCGAGTGTTATCCAGGTTAAAAAAAATAACAATGACTAAATAGCTTGTAACTAGTTAGCTGGTTAGCTTCTGGAGGTTCTTGAGTGTGTTCTAAAAATTAAAAATAATCGCGATTCCGTATCACATTGGGTGAGGCAGGTTACCGGAAGGTATAAACAATTTAAAAATCGAAAAGAGATAGAAAGTAAATATGGGTCCAGTGAGTGTTTGGGACGGGGTCAATTCAGACGGTTAGCAGGCCTGTGCTAACAAGCTAACAGTTAGTAGGCCGGGGCTAAACAAGGTAGCAGTTAGCGGACCGGGGCTAAACAAGCTAGCAGTTAGCAGGCCGAATTAGCAAGCAAGGGGATAGCAAGGGCTAGAGAGTTAGCCTTTGGGGGACGTCGCGATGGGGTGAGTCTGTTTATTCCTCTTCATGCGGTGACATCGATACACCGGCCGTGGGTCCGGGTATTGTAGCCCAGGAGTATGCTACGATGGTAGCACAGGGGCTCTGGCCGGGCTAGCTTCAAGCTAAGTGGGTGGAAACGCTAGCCAGGAGTAATCATCCGGGGTTGCGGTTTAGCTAGATAGCTAGTTGTGAAGATCCAGCTGAAAAATGTTGCGTTTGCGGTGGGAATCCGGGGATAAAAAATAAATAGGTCCGTTATGCCCAACTAACTTCTAATAGACCCTCCCCAATATCCCTTTCAACCCCCCAACCAACCTCAATGACCCTACATTTCAAACTTTTCTTCGTCAACATATTTTAAAACAATGTTACACATGCTCCACCATGTCATTGACCAAACACAAACCATTCACATGCTTGCCAACCAGATCTAATGACGAGTTCAATGTACAATGTCCTAAGCGCAATCACCCCCTCTCCCTTCCTAATCTGACCTTTTAATTTAATTTGGGCATATGAATACCGTTCCTTGGGCTCAGAGTCCCATCTCTTCTGCCACACATCTATCAAAATGGCTCTGATCTTACATGTTGCCTCACCTCTACCCAGTGGAACATTAATATCAATTATATCTTGTTTCAAAGCTCTTTTGGCCAACTGGTCTATAATTTCCTTCAGAATCTAAGCATACTATAATTCTAACAGGCTGTACATCCTCCACCCACTGGAGGGCAACTATTATCGCAAACAGTTCAACTGAGTATACTGACAGTTCATCTGTTAGTCTTCTACGTATCTGCACATCACATTCAGGGTCCCTGGATCCATCAGTGAGAAGCATAAAAACTTCTACCAATGTAATTGTCAACCAGTTTCCCTATATTACTGACTTCTGACCAATCTTTCCTTTTCTCTACCAAGGCTAGATCAACAACAGGATCTGTGAGTAACCAGAATGGAGGAATTGAGGTGGGTGCTCCTTTTTAAATGTTGCCAATGGCTCTTTAAGCTCATCAGGCTCAGGTGTGGAAGCTCCCAAGTGTGCTGGTTGCCATGGTGAGCAACAAGGGGGAGGGAACAACAACTAAACAATAAAGGAGACAAAAAAGAGACAGCAAACCAAAATAACTTTAAAGAACAACACTAACATACAGGCTATGGCAACACATCAGTCACAACATGAGAGGTATGCCATACAGTGGATAACTATAATGTGCTGTTATGGGATATGCTACCAAAAATGTTAGACCATCTTGATATTGACAGTTATGTACAATTCCGTCCTCTGAATAAGGTATTGTACTGCTGTAGTTGGTATATGACCTCTTACTGTGGCCCCCTCTTTTGCCCAGCTTTGGCAGCTCCACTGGCATTTCTATAGTAAGGGATGCACTCCAGAGTATTCCAGGCAATTATGGCCTACCAGTAGTGTGCTCAGCAAAATATAGAATTCACACAGGTAACATTTATAAAAAGCCAATCCCAAATCAATCTAGTCACTTCAGCAACAATTCAAATGGTGTTTGCGTCACACACCTTTCCCATTCCCAAGGAGAAACACACAGTGGTGTGGTCTAAGAAGAAATACTGTGCCATATGCACCTTGGCTGCTTCAAGAGATAAATAACTCAAGGACAGATTCATTGTCAAGTTGTGTGTCGGTCACTTGCATGGAAATGCAGGTGTGTAGAGGTATGCATGATTATATTCCATTCACATAGTCCCAAAACTACTCATCTCCCTATGGCACATCTTGACACATCTACTAGAATTATTTTCTACTAGAATGATGTTGATCAGCACTCATGTTTCAGACAGGTCTAACAAAACTTACACAGCTACCGATCAAATTCAAAAACAAACTGTAAAAAAAAAAAAAAAACAGACATCATTCTGTGAGAACATATTGAGAATATTAGAGCATCAAGAAAACCAACCTTCTCTTGCTTCAGCACCTCCACTACACCCCCAGCTTCCCCAGCAACCAGTCAGAATAACTAGAGATTGATGCTGATAACACTTGCCAGTTATCTGCTCTTTAGCCACTCTATCACTTACTCAGAAAGGCGCCCTGTCACTGAGAATGTCCACAGGAATATTTGATGGACCAATACCGATGATCCCAGACAGTGATTAAACTTTGGCCACAGAAATAACACGCTCATGAGATAAAGACTGTCCAGTCTCTGTAAGGGTCCATTTTTTCATTTCTAATTCATCTGACACCCCAGTGTTAGAGAATGAGCGAAGTAGGGTGTCAGGAAATTGGAAATACTTTAACAGTCCCCAAATGTTGAGAGCAGTTTGGAGGAAAATGGAAAAGGGGGATTCGGAAGGTGTCAGAAGGGTTATAAGTGGGTAGCCAGCTCCTGAGGAGAAACCTAGAGTGAGTACACTTTTATGTGTAGAGAAGTACAAAGCATATGAAGTTGAGTGAAGAAGAAAGAGAGGGACGTTACGATGGGAACTCTATGTGATGTAAGAGGCACTCTCAAGTGCTCTGAGCCAGGGGAGGTGAAGAAAGAAAGACAAAAACTTAAAAAGAAGTTTCCATCAAATGGCTGATACCGTTTCCTAGTTTAGCTTGAAAGAGACAGAGAGAGAGAGAGAGTACGGCAGGAAATTATCTTGGATTTGAACCTACTTCATGGGAAGGGTAAATTGGAACATTTAGACCAATTCTTACACTACAATGACATCTAAGATATGTTGGGTTCTAAGATAGTGTATCCAGAGCTGTTTTTGTGTCTTAACACAGGAAGAGGAAAATAAATTGAACTCCTTTAAACTTTGTAGAGAATAAAATGGACAGTTCCAAGATTGACTTCAATAATGCATGTATTGCCCTGCACAACCTTGCCATTCAAATGAAGATTATCAGTGCTATGCTATAAAGTCAACACAGATATGATTTCTTATCACATCGTTTCTTCCTTGTTGGACCTTATATCAGGCCCCAGCTTGTGCTTCTGACACCCCTTTTGTCATCTCAGTCACACACCACCACTGCCTCAACCATGACAATAAATTACCAGTAGCAGTGCCCATCCGTTATCTTTGGCTAATGCCCAACTGTGGAATTTCAATGTGGCATTTATACACAATTTCAAAAGATAAGAGAAGGCTCCACCATGTGCATGCCCCCCTCTTCTAAATTGCCAGCTGACAAGCAGACTGGACTGAAAGCATGGGAAATGCACATGGTGAAAAGCTTTCATCACTAAACCCATTGCAATTGATGAATTTAAATGACTAAAGACATTTTCAAAGAATCATAACTTGGATATTGCATATAATAACAAAAGCCAGGAGTTTTGCTGACTATGTGACCAGGTAAAACGTTGGAGCCCTACAGTGCTAATATCACATAATATACTGTAGTTCCAATTTCCCACTTTGAAGATATTACATATCCTCTCTCTTCATCATATCTTGATTTATCATACTTAAATGATATGTACTTGTGATTGATCCTACCTATTTAAGTCAGGTCATGTAATTCTTCCTTTTAGGCTAAATACTCCCTGACAGCATGTAACACTGATGCCGAACTAAGCTGATAGGGGATAATGGGACCTTGTCAGGTCCACTCATTGTTAAGGAATTACTATGTCTCAAGGGTTTGGTTAAACACATTTGCATTAAAGGTTGATTTATTTGATGAGCGATCATTCTATGTGACATGTTGATGTAGTTGCCATACATTGGAAAAATGCTTTTAAAGGGCCTCCCATTAGTACATTCTAACCCTCTCGTTCAATTATATGTTGCAGTTATATCTTAAAGCTTCGTCATTGTCTTTCTAATATCAACTAGCATGACAGGCACAGTACAACAGGTGCTCTTTGATATTATTTTTTGAATTATATGTAGGGAAGACCAGGATTGATTGTCTCACGGGTTGCTTGTTATTACTCCCAATCCAAATGGCACTGTGTAATATTTGTAAAGTTAAAATGTGTGACTTCTTTCGTAGAACTCATCCACCTGGTCAATTCATGTCAGTATGACAGAACATTGAGGTGAGGAGAATTTATGTGTTTTTCATAAGCGATGTTGTTGTTATTTTCTTTGTAAATGTTTGAATTATGGGAGTATCCATGAACAATTATGTCTGTTGAAAAGAGGATAAGGACAGCTATATTCCAAACATATTTCTGAGTTCCTACTGTAGGTCAAGCCATGTGGTAATTAGCATCTTAATTAGCATTGGGGGGGTTGTCCCTATCACCCAGTGGCCTCATTAGTCCTGGGCGATTAGCCCTAAACATTTAGATGTTAAAACATTTTATAAATAATAATAATGATTTCAGTTATGAGTTTCCATAACCACACATAACCTATGCTAGGCAGTATAACATTTTTGACAAAAATAAACAATGCAATATAATGTGCTAGGCAGTAGCAGGCACTGCAGGTTCCTTGCTATCCAGAATCCTTGGGACGTCCCTACCCCATTGAAGTTGAAATGTATAATTGTTTAGGTAAGGGTTAAGGTTAGGTAGGGGTTATGGTTATGGTTAAGGTTTGGGCAAGGGTATGGTTAGAGGTAGGGGGTAGGGTTTAGGGAAGGTACGTCCCAAGGATCGACGCAGTGTCTGCTGTGATTGGGCGAGATTTCACAATGCAGTGGACTGTCAGAGAGGAAGAGGCGAAGCTAAAGGTTTTACTCGGCCCAAAATCTCTCCACGAAAATAAACCCACGAGTGAGGAGTTTTTGTATGGAGGTCAATGAGAGAGTGTTCAATTTGGTCAACAAAAATGTAATTTGTAATTTGCTACGTGAGGCTTATTTGATCGAATAGAAATTGGGTTGGGTTGTTTGGAATGCACTAATATAAGTGGACGCACGTGGCAGTTAATCAAAATCAAGATAAAATGACTTTATATCAGAGTTGTGTCTGTTGTCATAGAGATAGATAGAGGACTCATCATGGATATAACTTGTTTTAGCATGTACATTCCCCATGCTGTCACAGACATGATAATGGCACAGATACTTAAGTTAGTTCTCTATCTATCTCTGTTGTTCACACGCGTCTCATCCCTCTCATTGGCTAGAAAGGTCCGACCTGATCTCGCCTCTTCCCGACTGCCTTCCATCTTTGAGGACAAGTATTGTTAGAGCGGTCACTTGACTATCTTGTCAATATCTTGTCAATATAATAGACAATCTTTGGGACCACTCACGTCCATTGACCCCACCCCTACAGCACCTGTTAGATGTCAATGTCATCACTCAGCAAAATCCCTGTCACTCAAGTCTGGAGCATAGCACAGAGCAAATGAAAATTCAGAACTTCTCCCGAAAGAGAGGCAAAAAAAGCAAGCAGGTTGAGCTGGCAGCAGTGAATGAGGTGCAGAGGGAAGCCAGAAAGTAAAAGTGTAGCATCAGTGGCGTTAGCCACAGGTTTGTACAGGGTTGGTGGTAGCTAACTAACTACTCTCGCTCAGCATAAGGGTTGGCTAAAGATAATAAGCCAGTGTTAGAGCTCTGAATCCTTAATTAAAGCTGCAATTGGTAACTTTGTGTTTTATAGATCTGTCATTCTCATTGAAAGCAAAACTAAGAAGCAGTAGATTGGTTCTAGGTGGACTACTTCTATGCTTCCTGTTCTTAAGTTTCGTTTTTGCATCTTTTACTTTCATTTTGGAAAACGAATTTAACTAAATAATGCAGATGAGCCAAGGGTGATGACAGATGTAACAGCAGGCTATATAGTGGAGCACTTAAGACATCTTGGTAACCAGATTCCCGCTATTCAACCCTAGTATGCCCCTGCCATCAACTCCTTTATAATGAATCCCAAGCTCTTTTGTGCTTGTGCTATATAAAGCTCCCTTCAAATCAAATAACATTTTATTAGTCACATGCGCCGAATACAACAAGTGTAGACCTTACAGTGAAATGCTTACCTACATGCCCCTAACCAACAATGCAGTCTAAAAATATATGAATAAGAAAAAGTAATAAAAGGAACAAGTAATTAAAAAGCAGCAACATTATGTACAAAATAAGTTTAAAAAATAAGTTACAAACTACGGAAAAAACCCATTAAGAAAACAGTTGGTTAGGAGCCCATAAAACGTCAGCCTTCTTCTCACACACATATTTTTTCTGTCACACACCCCCACATACGTGTGCAAAGACATGCATACAACACACACACATTTACTCAAAATTGCATACAGTCTGTTATTCTCACGGCATAAAATGCAGAATTTTGTTATGAATATCATTCGATCAAATATGGGGCTGGTTGTCACAAGTGGACAGAGTGTGTTTGATAGCTTATAACTCCGTGCTGGAATTTCAACCCAAGACCTTGGTCTTTCTCTCAATATTAAAAAGATTATTGTAAGATATACTGGTGCAGCCAGAAAGAGAGGGGAAAAGATTGCCAGCTTTGTGGTTAGATTGTAGGTGAACAACATATTGAAAATACAGACGCCTTAAGCTATGTGTCCTCAAATGATATGTAATCTGCCATTAGCGGGTATAACTGATCAAATGAAATTAATCTTAGAGGTCTTATAAGTTATTCCATTCTACATGTCTTTTTTTGGGGGGGGGGGGGCTCGTGTCTATTCATTCTTATATGTCATGTTTGCCCAGGTAGTAACTTTAAACTAAATCATGCAGATGAGCCAAGGATGAGGACAGATGAGAACAGCAGGCCAGTGGAGCACTTAGAACAGCAGCAGCCAGGGGCAACTGGTAGGGAAGAGGATGGTTTAGGTGACCCAGACACAGGCTGAAAACAAGTTAAGCTACCCCAGTAACCCCTTGGCTGTTTTGAATTGCAAAACTAAAGAGACACACCAGTCAAGACACATAGACAGCAACAGAAGAATAGGTGATGGAGAGACACACCAGTCAAGACACAGAGACAGCAACAGAAGAATAGGTGATGGAGAGACACACCAGTCAAGACACAGAGACAGCAACAGAAGAATAGGTGATGGAGAGACACACCAGTCAAGACACAGAGACAGCAACAGAAGAATAGGTGATGGAGAGACACACCAGTCAAGACACAGAGACAGCAACAGAAGAATAGGTGATGGAGAGACACACCAGACAAGACACATAGACAGCAACAGAAGAATAGGTGATGGAGAGACACACCAGACAAGACACAGAGACAGCAACAGAAGAATAGGTGATGGAGAGAGACACCAGTCAAGACACAGACAAGACAGCAACAGAAGAATAGGTGATGGAGAGACACACCAGTCAAGACACAGAGACAGCAACAGAAGAATAGGTGATGGAGAGACAAGACACACCAGACAAGACACAGAGACAGCAACAGAATAATAGGTGATGGAGAAAGATACACCAGACAAGACACAGAGACAGCAACAGAAGAATAGGTGATGGAGAGACACACCAGTCAAGACACAGAGACAGCAACAGAAGAATAGGTGATGGAGAGACACACCAGTCAAGACACAGAGACAGCAACAGAAGAATAGGTGATGGAGAGACACACCAGACAAGACACAGAGACAGCAACAGAAGAATAGGCGATGGAGAGAGACACACACCACTTTTTCTGCAGGGACTCTAAGAGCTAAGGAGCATTTTTTAAGTAGAGGCCAGCGGAGCACAGGTGCTTGCATATTGCACAAGAGACAGAGGCTATAAAGTTAGAAGCTTATTATGCATAACCCATCATTCATTAGCTAAATGTATAATTAGAAAACAAGGTGACCCCCGAAAACCAGATGGAGATGGGTAAATTAGATGCGCATTCAGTCTTTATATTACAGTAGCATAGGCTATGCTGCATCAAATGTTGGCATACCTGTCACAAGAAGTTACCATGATGAGATGATAGCTCTGCATGCATTGTGAACTGTGCTCCATACTGAGTTGGGTCTGTCCCCACCCTGAGCGTTGATTCATCATGCAGAGGCCGTAGAGAAGTCAGATTAATATTGCATATACAGATATATTGTATATACTGTAATTTAGCAGTTCCATTTCACCCCATGTTGTTCATATAAATAATTTGTTAGAATTTACCAGTTTCTCACAGTTTTTTATCCTGGGAAAGGGGATTGGTTTTGGGCGGTAAATCATGGTAAATCTTGGTAACCGGATTCCCACTATTCAACCCTAGTATGCCCCTGCCATCAACTCCATTATAATGAATCCCAAGCTCTTTTGTGCTTGGGCTATATAAAGCACCCTTCAAATCAAATAACATTGTATTAGTCACAACAAGTGTAGACCTTACAGTGAAATGCTTACCTACATGCCCCTAACCAACAATGAGGTTTAAAAAAAATATGAATAACAATAAGTAATAAAGGAATAAAGTAATTAAAGAGCAGCAACATTATGTACAAAATCAGATAAAAAAAGTTACAAACAACGGAAACAAAACATTAAGAAAACAGTTGGTTAGGAGCACATAAATCGTCAGCCATCTTCTCACACACATATTTTTTCTGTCACACACCCAACACACGTGTGCAAAGACATGCATACACACACACACATTTACTCAAAATTGCATACAGTCTGTTATTCTCACGGCATAAAATGCAGAATTTTGTTATGAATATCATTCGATCAAATATGGGGCTGGTTGTCACAAGTGGACAGAGTGTGTTTGATAGCTTATAAATCCGTGCTGGAATTTCAACCCAAGACCTTGGTCTTTCTCCCAATACTAAACAGATTATTGTAAGATATACTGGTGCTGAGAAATCCACACTAGAGTAAAAAGTGTGACAACCAACCCCGGTCTTCCCTACGGTTTTACATAACTCAACCTGGGGCCCACCAACAGTGCCACTGATAATGTTGGCAGAGGTAAATAAATAAATGAGGCTGAAAAGATAAATCACCTCCCTATCCTTCGACTATGTGGGTGGAAGATGATGGATGGCATGGGAGTCAACTGTGAAGGTTTGATGACTTTGGGGCTTTGGTTGGTAAACCGTTTCTTCCTCCTGTAAACCCTTTGTTTTATCACATTCTCAACTCTCTGCTTGCTTCCACAATACTATGTGCAACCCTCCCTCAAGTTTATTTTTTATGTGCTGACACATTCACTGTCATCTCGGGTTAAAAATGTCCTGTGGTCTGGTGGGGCTTCACGCTCTTCCCTCCCCCTCACTCTCAGTCTTATATTATTCATCAGGATTCCTTTAGAAGCGACTCTCTCCTTAAAGCAAATGTACCCCTCTGCTTTGCGTTTGTTACACCTTAGCCCAGTCCCTGAGGCAGCAGATGTAGAGAAAGAAAGAGAGAGTTCAGTGTGTGTGTGTGTGCGGTGTGTGTGTGTGTGTGTGTGTGTGTGTGCGTGCGTGCGTGCGTGCGTGCGTGCGTGCGTGCGTGCGTGCGTGCGTGTGTGTGTGTGTGTGTGTGTGTGCGTGTGTGCGTGTGCAGGAGAGAGTAAAAAATGTGAGGAAAATGCTGAGATGACAGTGTGTGCTTGCATGTGTGCGTAAGAGAGAGAAAGAGTGTGAGAGCATCCGTGTGTGTCTATGTGTACCAGTGTGTTGTTAGTCGGCCAATCAGAGCACCACTCCAGAGCTGCAGCAGGCAAGTGAGGCAGCAACCTGGCGGATTGGGGAGATGACTCCACTGAGGTGGATTGGGAGCAGCAGTAGACAGATAGGGGAGAATCTGTTCACAGCTCACTGTTCACATACCTTATCATCTGTTTGGAGAAGAAAGGTAAGGGCAAATTGTTCAGCACTTTCAATCCATCTCTCTCTCTCTCTGTTGTCATAGCTTTCACATCTGCTATGGTCTGTCGTGCTACTGCTGCTGCCTCTGCTGTTGGATCCTCTGAAGCTGCTTTTGCCTGTGGTGAGCGCTGCTACTGTGAAAAAGTGTGAGTTCATTTATGTTTTATTCACGCTGCTTCAGAGCCTCTCTATTCGACCAGGGAAATGCAAGAATGAGAGCCCTGCTGACATATTTTCAATGGTTTTATTGTTTGAGCTTTATTGGAGGTGTCCTTTTTATTATCACCAAGGTATATATCAAATTACCATAGTACTTTTCATAGGCACTCATAGCTCCAGCTCTCAGATGGAACTAAACAGGAGAGTGGAATCCTGTGGAATAATTTCACTGCTCCATGATCAATTCACTGCAGTCTAGCAATTGGCTGTGTTAGCGCCTCAAAATATGTAACTGGCTAAAGAACAAGAAAATATGTGATGGTTCTGCTGAAAAATATCCACCTAATGTGTAGAGGAAGGGTTGAATTTCTGCAGGTGCTGATTTGTATAGAATACATAAGGGTGTATTAAAATGTCATGTAGTGTCTTTGTCAGCTGCAGCTCATTACCTTATGATTAGAGAGATCCATGCTAAATGTATGCATAATTCCCTCCATTGAAATGCCAAAGGAATTCTCCTGAGTTCTATTTGAGCCAGAGGGGAGGGGGGTTAAAAGACTCGCTGGGACAGTCTGTCTCTGCTAGCTACTTTAGTAGATACCTCTTCACTAATGCCTTATGCAGTGGGGATGTCAATGACTCAATGTGCCAGACCCACGTCAAGCTTTCCCTTGAGTCATTCTCTGTATACTGCTAATCCTGTAATGAGCAATCATTCTCACCATCCTCTCCTGAGATTTACTAAAACTCCACAAGGGGTGGTCTTTCCTCCTTTCCTCGTCCTCCAGTCTCCACAGAGGGAAGAGGATACTGGAAGCCAAGTCAAGTGAGATTCTTGGTGGGGAGCAAAAACCACCTGCTTGGTTTTGTAGATCTCAAACCCTGAGAGATGAGTGTGCTAATTTGCGCTAATCTCTTTTGACCAGTATGTGGTGCATTCATGTTGGTCCTGTAATGTCTTACTCCCACTATAACCAGTGCTGTCAGTGAAGATAGTTCATGGTTGTCTACAGAAATATCTCAAAATGTCATTGTTGCTAAACTTCCAACAACAAGCAGGATGTAGCATTTACAGAGATTTTGTATTTGCTGAGTGCAATTGTTATCAGATCTTGTAAACAAATGGCCAGAAGAACAAAACACAACAGACCTTTGTCTTGAAAAGACCTACAGTATACACCTCCAAATATAAAGCTGCACTTACAGCAAGGCAAGGGTCCAAGCTTTTGAGCATAAAAGTAGCAAGCTGAGTTTGTGTATTTGAGGTTAAGCCCAGCTAGCTACTGTATCCTCCATTAGCCTAGTGTTGAGGGCAATGCCCTGACATGCCCGAAGCTGTGTTAGCTAGTGACTTGCTATTGAAGTGCAAGGCCAGCCTTCTCAGTCATAGATACTGTAGTGAAGTGACCAGTAATTGTATTTCTCTAGCATACATCTAATTTTATGTTGCTGGCTTGGGATAGGTAAAATCTATTTTCGGGCTAGTAGATGATTTAGCTAGTTAGCTGTAAGCTACAGTTTGGCTTAGCTGTACAATGTTGCTAAGTATAATTAAAATCATAATTATCCTTAGAGTCCGACATGACTCTTGAACTTAGTGCAGGAGAAAAAGGGGAGGCATTTGCATAGGTCTAAGCTACAGTTCACAACTCGTCATAATGTAAGCCACGGCCTCAGATGTAGTCTCAAGGTCCACAGAGTATTTCTCTCCAATTAGCATCATAATTAGCAACATTAGAAACTAATCAATTGCTAATCTGTTTTGTGGCCCTCAACTAATCAGAATGAATAGTTGCAACACCCTTACCCTTGAATTGCATACAAGGACAATCAATTAACTATTTTCTATTTTAAAAATCCTGGTATATTTGTAGAAAATATTGGATATTTGATTCTTATGCTGTTAGCCTGGAATCATGTTTATCCATACTGCAAAAGACAGATGTGGGTGTTTTCAGGGTAGAAGTTTCCTATTTCCTGAAATTGAGCTTAGAGAGAATCTGCAGAGCAATATCCACTATATTTCAATGACAGTTATCTGTAGCTACATGTATTTCTGCTGACACTCTTAACTCAACCATGTTGAGGGATGTAGCAATAGAATGAATATCCTGTGTGAACCTAATGCTTATAGCAACAATTGCCCATGCTACAGTGCCTTCAAAAAGTTTACATACCCCTTGACATATTCCACCTTTTTGTTGTGTTACAGCTTGAATTCAAATGTTATTAAATACAGTCGAAGTCGGAAGTTTACGTACAACTTAGCCAAATACATATAAACTCAGTTTTTCACAATTCCTGACATTTAATCCGAGTCAAAATTCCCGGTCTAAGGTCAGATTAATAGTAGAGATAATTATTTACTACAGCTTTTATTTCTTTAATCACATTCCCAGTGGGTCAGAAGTCTTTGAATTGTTTAACTTGGGTCAAATATTTCAGGTGCCTTCCACAAGCACGTTGGGTGAATTTTGGCCCAGTCCTCATGACAGAGCTGGTGTAACTGAGTCAGGTTTGTAGGCCTCCTTGCTCACACTGCCTTTTTCAGTTCTGCCCACACATTTTCTATAGGATTGAGGTCAGGGCTTTGTGCTGGCCACTCCAATACCTTTACTTTGTTGTCCTTAAGCCATTTTGCCACACCTTTGGAAGTATGCTTGGGGTCATTGTCCATTTGGAAGACCCATTTGCGAACCAGCTTTAACTTCCTGACTTGAGATGTTGCTTCAATATATCCACATCATTTTCATTTTTCATGATGCCATCTATTTTGTGACGTGCAACAGTCCCTCCTACAGCAAAGCACCCCCAAAATATGATGCTGCCACCCCGTGCTTCACGGTTGGGATCGTGTTCTTCGGCTTACAAGCCTCCCCCTTTTTCCTTCAAACATAACAATGGTCATTATGGCCAAACAGTTATATTTTGGTTTCTTCAGAGCAGAGGACATTTCTCAAAAAGTACGATCTTTGTGCCCATGTGCAGTTGCAAAACTTAGTCTGGATTTGTTATGGTGGTTTTGGAGCAGTGGCCTCTTCCTTGCTGAATGGCCTTTCAGATTATGTTGATATAGGACTTGTTTTACTGTGGATATAGATACTTTTGTACCTGTCTCCTCCAGCATCTTCACGAGGTCCTTTACTGTTGTTCTGGGATTGATTTGCACTTTTCGCACCAAAGTACGTTCATCTCTGAACGTTATGACGGCTGTGTGGTCCCATGGTGTTTATACTTGTGTACTATTGTTTGTACAGATGAACGTGGTACCTTCAGATGTTTGGAAATTGCTCCCAAGGATGAACCAGACTTCTGTGGATGTCTACAACTTTTTTTCTGAGGTCTTTGCTGATTTCTTTTGATTTTCCCATGATGTCAAGCAAAGAGGCACTGAGTTTGTACGTAGGCCTTGAAATACATCCCCAGGTACACCTCCAATTGACTCAAATTATGTCAATTAGCCTATCAGAAGTTTCTAAAGCCATAACATAATTTTCTGGAATTGTCCAAGCTGTTTAAAGGCACAGCCAACTTAGTGTATGGAAACTCTGACCACTGGAATTGTGATACAGTGAATTATAAGTGAAATCACCTTTCTGTAAACAATTGTTGAATTACTTGTGGCATGCATAAAGTAGATGTCCTAATCGACTTGCCAAAACTATAGTTTGTTAACAAAAAAATTGTGGAGTGGTTGAAAAACTAGTTTTAAACTTCCAACTTCAAGTGTATAGGTTTTTTCTCACCATCTACACAAAATACCCCATAATGACAGAGTACAATTTTTTTGTTCAAATGTACTGAAATTGAAATACAGAAATATCTAATTTACATAAGTATTCCTACCCCTGAGTCAAAACTTTGTAGAAGCGCCTTTGACAGCGATTACAGCTGTGAGTCTTTCTTGGTAGGTCTCTAAGAGTTTTTCACACCTAGATTGTGTAATATTTGCCCATTATTCTTTACATTCTTCAAGACTTGGCACATTGGTTGTTGGTCATTGGTAGACAGCCATTTTCAGGTCTTGCCTTAGATCTTCAAGTAGATTTAAGTCAAAATTGTAACTTGACCACTCAGGACAATTCACTGTCTTCTTGGTTAGCAACTCCAGTGTATATGTGGACTTGTGTTTTAGGTTATTGTCCTGCTGAAATGTGAACTCATCTCCCAGTGTCTGATGGAAAGCAGACTGAACCATATTTTCCTCTAGGAATTTGCCTGTGCTTAGCTCCATTATGTTTCTTTTGTATCCTTTTGATCAGTATATTGGATTTGCCCCAAACATAACACTTTGTATTCAGGATAAAAAATGTAATTGCTTTGACACATTTTTTTGCAGTATTACTTTAATACCTTGTTGAAAACATGATGCATGTTTTGAAATATGTGTATAATACAACTATACTTCCTTCTTTTTGCTCTGTCAATTAGGTTAGTATTGTGGAGTTACTACAATGTTGTTGATCCTTCCTCAGTTTTCTCCTTTCACAGCCATTAAACTCTGTCACTGTTTTAAAGTCACCTTTGGCCTCATGGTGAAATCCCTGAGCGGTTTCCTTCCTCTCTGGCAACTGAGTTAGGAAGGACGCCTGTATCTTTGTAGTGACTGGGTGTATTGATACACCATCCAAAGCCTAATTAATAACTTCAGCATGCTCAAAGGGATATTCAATGTCGGCTTTTTAAAATGTTCCCAATTACCAATAGGTGCCCTTCTTTGCGAGTCATTGGAAAACCTCAGTCAGTGTTTGAAATTCATTGCTTGAGTGAGGGACCGTACAGATAATTGTATGTGTGGGGTACAGAGATGAGGTAGTCATTCAAAAATAATTTTACAAACTATTTTTGCACACAGAGTGAGTCCATGCAACTTATTATGTGACTTGTTAAGCAAATGTTTACTCCTGAACTTATTTAGGCTTCCCATAACCAAGGTGTTAAATACTTATTGACTTATTGACATTTCAGCTTTTCATTGTTAATTCATTTGTAAAAAAATTGGAAATACATAATCCCACTTTGACATTATGGGGCATTGTGTGTAGGCCTGCGACAAATCATCGACATGTAATATATTTTAAATGCAGGCTGTAACACAACAAAATGTGAAAAAAGTCAAGGGGTGTGAAAACCTCTGAAGGCAATGTATATATTTCTGTCCATTATATACTGTATATATACATTATAAAGTGGGTGAAACAGTATGTGAACATTATCAAAGTGAGCAATGTTCAATGACTCCATGTACTGTATACTGAACAAAAAATATTAATGCAACATGCAACAAGATTTCACTGAGTTACAGTTCATATAAGACATTTTAGGACCTAATCTGTGGGTTTCACATGATTGGGAATAAAGATATGCATCTGTTGGTCACAGATACTTTACAAAAATAATAGGGGCGTGGATCAGAAAACCAGCCAGTATCTCATGCAGCGCGACACATCTCCTTCGCATAGATTGATCAGGCTGTTGATTGTGGCCTGTCTAATGTTGTCCCACTCCTTTTCAATGGCTGTGTGAAGTTGCTGGATATTGGCGGGAACTGGAATACGCTGTCTTACATGTCAGTTCAGAACATCCCAAACATGCTTAATGGGTGACATGTCTGGTGAGTATGCAAGCCATGGAAGAACTGGGACATTTTCAGCTTCCAGGAATTGTGTACAGATCCTTGTGACATGGGGCCGTGCATTATCATGCTGAAACATGAGGTGATGGCACGCCAATTTGCTTCAGGATCTCATCACGTTATGTCTGTGCATTCAAATTCCCATCGATAAAAAGCAATTGTGTTCTTTGTCCATACCTTATGCCTGCCCATACCATAACCACATCGCCACCATGTGCACTCTGTTCACAACATTGACATCAGAAACCGCACGCCCACACAATGCCATACACGCCGTCTGCCATCTGCCTGCTACAGTTGAAACCAGGTTTCATCCATGAAGAGCGCAGTTCTCCAGCATGCCAGTGGCCACACAGTTGAACTTCCATTAGACGGTTTCAAACTGTTTGTGCATGAATTCTTCGGTTGTGCAAACCCACAGCTTCATCAGAAAAAATAAGAAACCGGCACACTGTTCTTGCTAGTATCACTGCTCTTTAATACGCTTTACATATCGGCCTCAAGGCCTTTGTCAGAGCCCATTGTGAGTTTTTTTAATTAGCTCCCTTTTGTAGACATAGCTCCATGGATGCATTGAATAGATGTGGGTGGAGCTATGTCTACATAAGGGAGCTAATTGAAAAAAGGCACAAAAGCTCTGACAAAGGCCTTGAGGCCGATACGTAAAGCTTATTAAAGAGCAGTGATACTAGCAAGAGCAGTTTCTTATTTTTTCTCATCTTATTCAAGAGTTACCATGCACCTGCAACACAGATAGCTCAGATGTGAGAGTGGCTATAGAATTTTGAATCAGCTGTCCGGGTGACTGGTCTCAGTGACCCGGGTGAAGAAGTAGGATGTGGAGGTCCTGGGCTGGCATGGTTACACGGTCTGTGGTTGTGAGGCCAATTGGACGTACTGACAAATTCTCTAAAATGCCATTGGAGGCGGCTTATGGTCGGGAAATTAACATTAACATTGACAACAGCTCTGGTTGACATCCCTGCAGTCAGCTTGTCAATTGCACGCTCCTTTAAAACTTGAGATATCGGTGACATTGTGTTGTGTGACAAAACGGCACATTTTAGAGTGGCCTTTTAATGCCCCCAGCACAAGGTGCACCTGTGTAATGATCATGCCGTTTGATAAGCTTCTTGATAAGCCACACCTGTTAGGTGGATGGATCATCTTGGCAAAGGAGAAATGCTCACTAAAAGGCATGGGAAGAAATGTGTGAGAAATAAGCTCTTTGTCCATCTGGAACATTTATTTTATTTCAGCTCATGGAACATGGGACCAACATTTTACATGTTGGGTTTATGTTCTTTTTCAGTACACATAGGGCAGCTGTCTCTATGGTGCATGGTAGAGTACCGGGTGGTATCTGGCTAGAACAGTGACTAAGGTTCAGAGCAGGGTTTGCTAGTGGTGATTTTTAACAGCTTCAATGCACATGCCATGTGTTCACCTTCTAGACGGTAACAGGGTGAACAGGATGTAGCTCGGGTAGCTGAGGTCTTTAATGATCTTCTTGACCTTCCTGTGACACCGGGTGCTGTAGATGTCCTGGAGGACGGGCAGTGTGCCCCAGTTGATGCATTCAGCTGACTGCACCACCCCCTGGAGAGCCCTGCATTTGTGGATGTTGCAATTGCCATACCAGGGGGTGATACAATGCTCTCAATGGTGCATTATAGAAGTTTGTGAGGGTCTTAGGGGCCAAGCCACATTTCTTCAGCCTCCTGAGATTGAAGAGGCACTGCTGTGCCTTCTTCACCACGTTGTCTGTGCATAAGGACCATTTCAGTTTGTCAGTGATGCGCACACTAAGGAACTTGAAGCTTTTGACCCTCCCCACTGTGGCCCTGTCAATGTGGATGGGCAAGTGCTCTTTTTGCTGTGTCCTGTAGTCCACAATCAGTTCCTTTTGTTTTGTTGACGTTGAGGGGGAGGGGGAGGTTATTTTCCTGGAACGACTCTCACCACCTCCCCTGTAGGGAGGCTGTCTCATTGTTGTTGATAATCAGGCCTACCACTGTTGTGTCGTCAGCAAACTTTATGATTGAGTTGGAGAAGTGAGAGGCCCCACAGTCATAGGTAAACAGGGAGTATAAGAGGGGGCTGAGCACGCAACCCTGTGAGACCCCATGTTGAGGATCGGTGTGGCAGAGATGTTGTTACTTACCTTCACCCCTTGGGTTCAGCGTGTCAGGAAGTCCAGGACCCAGTTGCACACGGGAGGGGTTCAGACTCAGGGCCCTGAGCTTAGTGATCAGCTTGGAGGGTGTTGAAGGCTGAGCTGTAGCCACACGCATGGATAGTCATTGATTGATGTGAACATCACCCTAATGGTGTCACAAGTTTAAATTAATTGTTTTCTGTAGTTAATGATTAGAAAATTAAAAATCTGTTTCTGGATGTATGCAGTATTTGCAATACACAAATACTGGAATGTGTGTGTGCTTGAACGGTGTAGTACATCCAGGTAACATGGAAAGGCGCTATCACTGACCCAGCAGTGCTCTTTTCATGCTCACTTGACAAATTAAGCTTCAAATTGAGCCTAATGTAAAGACAAGGCACGAGCAGCAGAACGGTCAAATTAAATTATTTTATAATTGCAGTAAGTACTAGTGATATTCAGTTAGAATGAGGACCGCCACCCTTTTATAACATGGAATTTCATAGACATGGACTGCTGTTGGAATATGCATTGGGAATGGGATCATGCATTTGTGAAGGCTAAAGATGTTATGTAGTAGTGTACTTTCAGTATACCTGATTTTCACTCTCCACTTCCCATCACAGAGAAATCCTCATTTGTATCTACAATACTATACTTGTATGTGGTGCGTGGGTGGTATTGTAGAAAAACATACAAACACATAATTCAAGAAAACATGCAACACTAGCCCATGCTATAGGTTGACAAATAACACAAATTAAGCCATGAATCATTTCAAGGATGGTCACACACATCCTTGATGTTGTCATTGCACAATTAACTGTGCTTCACGTATAATCTGTTGCTATTGGTCTTTTGACATTTCAGAGTTGGTTTGTATTATTGCAATGCAGACATAGAAACAAAGAAGACGTAACCATAGCATCCATTGACAAGCCTCTGTGCCGCCTCACATCAAACATTTATCACTTGCAAATTGTTTGTGTTGGACTGTTTTTCGACTAAGCTTGGCTGGTACTCTGCTGACAGGTGGACTGATTGAAGGTTTGTGGAAATGCATCAGAAAATAGCACAGTTGTGTAACAAATCAAAACCTAAGGAAAGGAAATCACAAAATGCTTTCCTGAGTGGCAGAGGCATAACAAGTCTTGTCACATGTGCTGTATATATACTTCTTTATTTTACAGAGTGATGTTTTTTCCCCAGATTGTTTTCTCACGCAAAATTTCAAAATAACTGAATCATTCAAAAGTATTTAAAGTACAATATTAACAGCAACTGGAAGTTAGAACCACAACTCTGCTTGTGTGAGGGTGTTTACCAAGTGACAAATGTTCTGTAAGAGTGTCATAGATTGTGAGAATCAAATGCTCTTAATAAGCAGCTTGTCATTGTAATATACTCGCACAAAGACTGCAGAAAATAATGTCCTCCCAATGCTATTATGGCCTATGGAGATACAGTTGTAGCTCTCCTGCTTTCAAAAAGCCATTTTAAAATGGATGTCTTTCGGCTGTGAGGTATGACAGAGACAACTTAGCCTTTTCAGCTCAGACTCAGCAATGTACTTTTGAATCCTGTGGCTTGCATCTGAAGCAGACAGAAATACTCAATTAATTCACACGGTGGAAATTGACTCTCAGAAATCAGGTCAAAATGAGAAAAGAACATTGTGGAAAATAATATTGTGCTTCTATAAATGAGTCAAAGTGTAATATCGGAGTAGTCATTCCATCAAATTGCATTAGGGGATTTCACAGCAAGAAAAACATGACTCATTATTCCTGTTTCCTTAATATCGTTTCTTCTTATCTTTTCAAGGGGAAACAACACGGAAACCTGCTCAGACCAGACCACTCATGAAATCTCCTGAGGATCCTCTGAGCAAATGAACAAACAGCTCTTTTCCCCTCTGTCCAACATGGAAATTAACCTTGGTTCTAATCCCTAGTGGACAGACTGAAATAAACCATGGACTTTAGGAGAAATCTCTGGACTGGTCTGATCTGCACCTAGTATTGTCTTACTGTCGAGACGCTGTTGTGGCCTCTTGGTACACTGTTTGCCAAGGTACAGTGGAGGACTTAGAGAAGCATACATTCTCTACCATGAGAATTCCTGCCACCACTGCCTGCCTCTGCCCTTTGCTGATCTGCCTGTGCTTTGTCCAGAGGAGTTATGGGACGTCCCAGCCCAGGCCCAACGTCAGAGCACCCAGGAACCAAACCAAACACCTAGATGGAGAGAAGGACGTGCACCACCGGCCCAAGAGGGGCTGGATATGGAACCAGTTCTTTGTTTTAGAGGAACATATTGGACCAGAAATTCAGCATGTTGGAAAGGTATGCTATTCATGGTCTTCTTCAATGGCATTCATTTGATGTGAGGGGTTTTCATGCAAAGAGGAAAACAGTAGGCCTACATATTGCACTCCGTAGGTGGTTTTGCATAATGCAAAGTCTATGATTGCAACTGTACCTGGTTGTGCATACAGTAGCAACAGCCGTTTGAGAACAATGTCGCACCAGGTTAAGTAAGACGTACATTTACGCTTCGAGCAATTTCCTTTCTTTTGGAAAATATTTAGAGTTTATAGCTTTAATCTCTGTTTACTTTCAGCAAACATATATACATTTCTACTCACTATGATAAATAATTCAAATGAGTAAGCTTATTATACAACAAAACATTTTTTATATACTGTATATAGAGTTGAAGTCGGAAGTTTACATACACTTACAGTGGGGAGAGCAAGTATTTGATACACTGTTGATTTTGCAGGTTTTCCTACTTACAAAGCATGTAGAGGTCTGTCATTTTTATCATATGTACAATTCAACTGTGAGAGACGGAATGACATAAGTATTTGATACATCAGAAAAGCAGAACTTAATATTTGGTACAGAAACCTTTGTTTGCAATTACCGAGATCATACATTTCCTGTAGTTCTTGACCAGGTTTGCACACACTGCAGCAGGGATTTTGGCCCACTCCTCCATACAGACCTTCTCCAGATCCTTCAGGTTTCGGGGCTGTCGCTGGGCAATACGAACTTTCAGCTCCCTCCAAAGATTTTCTATTGGGTTCAGGTCTGGAGACTGGCTAGGCCACTCCAGGACCTTGAGATGCTTCTTACGGAGCCACTCCTTTCGTTGCCCTGGCTGTGTGTTTTGGGTCGTTGTCATGCTGGAAGACCCAGTCACGACCCATCTTCAATGCGCTTACTGAGGGAAGGAGGTTGTTGGCCAAGATCTCGCGATACATGGCCCCATCTACCCTCCCCTCAATATGGTGCAGTCGTCCTGTCCCCTTTGCAAAAAAGCATCCCCAAAGAATGATGTTTCCACCTCCATGCTTCACGGTTGGGATGGTGTTCTTGAGGTTGTACTCATCTTTCTTCTTCCTCCAAACACAGCGAGTGGAGTTTAGACCAAAAAGCTCTATTTTTGTCTCATCAGACCACATGACCTTCTCCCATTCCTCCTCTGGATCATCCAGATGGTCATTGGCAAACTTCAGACCGGCCTGGACATGCGCTGGCTTGAGCAGGGGGACCTTGCGTGCGCTGCAGGATTTTAATCCATGACGGCGTAGTGTGTTACTAATGGTTCTTTGACACTGTGGTCCCAGCTCTCTTCAGGTCATTGACCAGGTCCTGCCATGTAGTTCTGGGCTGATCCCTCACCTTCCTCATGATCATTGATGCCCCACGAGGTGAGATCTTGCATGGAGCCCCAGACCGAGGGTGATTGACCGTCATCTTGAACTTCTTCCATTTTCTAATAATTGCACCAACAGCTGTTGCCTTCTCACCAAGCTGCTTGCCTATTGTCCTGTAGCCCATTCCAGCCTTGTGCAGGTCTACAATTTTTTCCCTGATGTCCTTACACAGCCCCGTGGTCATGGCCATTGTGGGGAGGTTGGAGTCTGTTTGATTGAGTGTGTGGACAGGTGTATTTTATACAGGTAACGAGTTCAAACAGGTGCAGTTAATACAGGTAATGAGTGGAGAACAGGAGGGATTCTTAAAGAAAAACTAACAGGTCTGTGAGAGCCGGAATTCTTACTGGTTGGTAGGTGATCAAATACTTATGTCATGCAATAAAATGCTAAATTAATTACTTAAAAATCATACAATGGGATTTTCTGGATTTTGTTTTAGATTCTGTCTCTCACAGTTGAAGTGTACCTATGATCAAAATGACAGACTACATGCTTTGTAAGTAGGAAAACCTGCAAAATCGGCAGTGTATCAAATACTTGTTCTCCCCACTGTAGGTTGGAGTCATTAAAACTAGATTTTCAACCACTCCACAAATTTCTAGTTAAAAAACTATAGCTTTGGCAAGTCGGTTAGGACATCTACTTTGTTCATGACACAAGTAATTTTTCCAACAATTGTTAACAGACAGATTATTTCACTTATAATTCACTGTATCACAATTCCAGTGGTCAGAAGTTTACATACACTAAGTTTACTGTGCCTTTAAAGAGCTTGGAAAATTCCAGAAAATTATGTCATGGCTTTAGAAACTTCTGATAGGCTAATTGACATAATTTGAGTCAATTGGAGGTGTACATGTGGATGTATTTCAAGACCTACCTTCAAACTCAGTGCCTCTTTGCTTGACATCATGGGGAAATCAAAATAAATCGGCCAAGAAATCAGCCAAAAATTGCAAATCAATCCCACAACAATAGCTGTGAAGATGCTGAAGGAAACAGGTACAAAAGTATCTATATCCACAGTAAAACAAATCGACATAACCTAAAAGGCCGCTCAGCAAGGAAGAGGCCACTGCTCCAAAACCGCCATAAAAAAGCCAGACTATGGTTTGCAACTGCACATGGGGACAAAAATCGTACTTTATGGAGAAATGTCCTCTGGTCTGATGAAACAAAATTAGAACTGTTTGGCCATATTGACCATCATTATGTTTGGAGAAAAATGGGGAGGCTTGCAAGTCGAAGAACACGATCCCAACTGTGAAGCACGGGGGTGGCCGAATCCTGTTGTTGAGGTGCTTTGCTGCAAGATAAAATAAATAAAATGGCACCGGAAGAAATGGCAGCAGTTTTATGGGCGCCCAACCAATTGTGCTATTATGTGGGGTTTTTCACGTTATTTGTAACTTATTTTGTACATAATATTTCGGCAACCGTATCTTACGGCAAAAAAGAACTTCTGGATATCAGGACAGCGATCATTCACCTCGGATTAGACAAAGATTTTTTCTACAACAAGGACGACGCACAAGACATTCTCCAAACACCCCACAGGGCTGACATCCCCGTTATTTGCAAGAGGAAGCGATGCAAGTACAGAGGACAAAGAGCCGGATGCTTGGTCAGGACCCGGAGAAGGCGACTGGGAAAGCTGCCGTTGACCTCAATACTACTCGCCAACGTACAATCATTGGACAATGAATTAGACAAGGTACGATCATGAATATCCTACCAACGGGACATTGAAAACTGAAATATCCTATGTTTCACGGAATCGTGGCTGAATGACGACATGGGTATTCATCTAGCGGGATACACACTGCACCGACAAGAACGAACAGAAAACTGTGGTAAGACGAGGGGGGGCGGTCTGTGCATATTTGTAAACAACAGCTGATGCACGAAATCTAAGGAAGTCTCTAGATTTGCTCGCCTGAAGTAGATAAATTGCAGGCCACACTACTTGCCTAGAGAGTTTTCAGCTATACTTTTCGTGGCTTTTTATGTACCACCACGGACACAGAGGCTGGCACGAAGACTGCACTCAGTCAGTTGTATAAGGAAATAAGCAAACAGGAAACCACTCACCAACAGGCGGCTCTCCTAGTGGGAGGAGACTTTAATGCAGGGAAACTTAAATCAGTTCTACCAAATTTCTATCAACATGTTAAATGTGCAACCAGAGGGAAAAAAATTCTAGATCACCTGTACTCCACACACAGAGATGCATACAAAGCTCTCCCTCACCCTCCATTTGGTAAATCCAACCACAACTCTATCCTCCTGATTTCTGCTTACAAGCACAAATTAAAGCAGGAAGCACCAGTGTCTCGGTCTATAAAAAAAAGTGGTCAGATGGAGCAGATGCTAAACTACAGGACTGTTTTGCTACCACAGACTGGAACATGTTCCCGGGATTCTTTTGATGACATTGAGGAATAAATCACATCAGTCACTGGCTTTATCAATAAGTGCTTCGAGGACGTCATCCCCACAGTGACTGTACGTACATACCCCAAACAGAAGCCATGGATTTGGTAGAGTTGCCGCTTTCAAGGTGTTTGACTCTAACCGGGAAGCTTACAAGAAATCCTGCTATGCCCTGCGACTAACCATCAGACAGGCAAAGCGTCAATACAGGGCAAAGATTGAATCACTCTACACCGGCTCCGACGCTCATCTTATGTGGCAGGGCTTGCAAACTATTACAGACTACAAAGGGAAGCACAGCCGCGAGCTGCCCAGTGGCACGAGCCTACCAGATGAGCTAAATCACTTCTATGCTCGCGTCGAGGCAAGCAACACTGAGGCATGATTAAGAGCATCAGCTTTTCCGGACAACTGTGTGGTCAACATAGACAAGGCTGCGAGGCCAGATGGATTACCAGGACATGTGCTCCGGGCATGTGCTGACCAACTGGCAGGTGTCTTCACTGACATTTACAACATGTGCCTGCCTGATTGAGTCTGTAATACCTACATGTTTCAAGCAGACCACCATATTCCCTGTGCCCAAGAACACAACGGCAACCTGCCTAAATGACTACAGACCCGTAGCACTCACGTCCGTAGCCATGAAGTGCTTTGAAAGGTTGGTAATGACTCACATCAACACCATTATCCCAGAAACCCTAGACCCACTCCAGTTTACATACTGCCCAAACAGATCCACAGATGATGTAATCTCTATTTCACTCCACACTGCCCTTTCCCATCTGGACAAAAGGAACACTTTCGTGAGAATGCTATTCATTGACTACAGCTCAGCGTTCAACACCATAGTACCCTCAAAGCTCATCACTAAGCTAAGGATCCTGGGACTAAACATCTCCCTCTGCAACTGGATCCTGGACTTCCTGACGGGCCGCCCCTAGGTGGTGAGGGTAGGTAGCAACACATCTGCCACGCTTACCCTCAACACTGGAGCTCCACAGGGGTGTGTGTTCAGTCCACTCCTGTATTCCCTGTTCACCCACAACTGCATGAGTGTATGTATACTTCTGACCCACTGGGAATTTGATGAAAGAAATAAAAACTCTACTATTATTCTGACATTTCACATTCTTAAAATAAGTGGTGATCCTAACTGACCTAAGACTGTGAATTTTTGCTTGGATTAAATGTTAGGAATTGTGAAAAACTGAGTTTAAATGTATTTGGCTAAGCTGTATGTAAACTTCCGTAAACTGTACATACAGTACCAGTCAAAAATTTGGACACACTGACTCAAAGCTATCATCAAGGCAAAGGGTGGCCACTTTGAAGAATCTCACATATAAAATATATTTGATTTGTTTGACACTTTTTGGGTTACTACATGATTCAATGGGTGCTATTTCACAGTTGTGATGTTTTCACTATTATTCTACAGTGTAGAAATGTGTAAAGAAATATAGAAAAACCTTTGAATGAGTAGGTGTGTCCAAATGTTTGACCTGTACTGTATATGAATAAATCATTTTCTCTATGAATATGAATGGACCTTTTTGTTGTTGTGATAAATTGGATAAATTGTTTGTATGGTCATGGTCAGGGTAATTCATCCTTATTGAATGCGTAAATATGCCAACATTAGGGACTGAAAGCAGTGTTACCTAACTGCTTTATTATACAGCTTACCACAGGAGCCACGTCTAGTGATATTGTCTAGCAGTGGCTTCTTGAAATGCAGAAGTTATAGCAGGTGAACTAATCCACTGTGACACTGACATTGTATGACATTGACACTATGTATCAAAGGTGAGAGTTAAACTGGGGCTTGTGGGACATGTGGGATGAAAGGCTGGTAAGAGATGGCTCCAATGAATAATCCACACACACACACACACACACACACAGACAGACATACATCCCCTGAGGGGGCGGACTGAGAGCTCAAGTCACTCTCCTCAAAGATGCTGTGACAGTTGAAGTTTCATCTTCCACTGAGATGGCAACTTTTTAGGTGTTGATTTGGCAATGAGGGAAACATCAGGCAATTAAGTATCATGTAGCCATTCTCAACATCACATATGCCTACATGTATCAGCTTGATGAGTTAGAGTGGGCACCACAGATCAATATGATCAGTAGAAAGTGGGATGTATTTCAATGTTGGCCAACACTTTATGACCCCATTGTTTAGACTGAAAGTCTTTCAGTATAATACGTAAATATGTATTTTTAAATTCCTTTTGGGACAGGTGAACCTAAAGCGGATTTATTCCTGATGCCGACACTGTCACTGTCCTGCATATTTTGCACATTTCTCTGCCTCCTGTCTCCCCTTAGAGGCTCAGTCAGGATGGAGTACAAATAGTGCAGTCCAGACCCAGACAGACCTGTCCTAGAAAACTGTGCTGTACTTTTCACAGATTCAGATGTGTCAGAGTGATGAATGGATAAAACAAATATTTTTATCTGAATGATCCCAACTCTGCTCTGCTATGACTAGTTAGCCATATAGCCTTCTCCTTCATCACAGCTACTGTCGACACTGAGTGTACAAAACATTAGGAACACCTTCCTAATATTGAGTTGCACTTTTTACCCTCAGAACAGTTTCAGTTCGTTGGGACATGGACTATAAAAGGTGTCGAAAGTTGTGTCAAGTTGGCTGGTAGTGGACCTCTACTCCGAATAGCACGTACCATCTCATCCCACAGATGCTCAATTGGATTGAGATCTGGTGACTGGGCATTACATTGCAGTAAGCTGAATTCCCTTTCATGTTTGTGAAACCATTCCTGGACAATCCTACGCTTGTGGCATGGGGCATTATACTGTGGATGTTTTTCAGATGAATACACTGCTGCCATGAAGGGATGCACCTGATTGACAATGATGTTCTAGATATCCTGTGGCATTCAAGCATTGATCCACTTTTATCAAGGGGCCCTGTGTGCCATGAAAACACACCCCACATCATCACACCACCAGCAGTTTGCAATGTTGACATGAGGCATGATAGATGCATGCACTCATGTGGTTTACTCCTTACCCTAGTCCTCCCATCAGCGTGAAACAGCAGGAATCGAGATTCATCAGACGGGAGAATGTTTTTCCAATTCTCCAGTGTCTAGTGTTTTCGTTCCTTAGCCCACTGCATCGCAGTTTCTTGTTATTTGCTGAAAGAAGTGGAACTCTGTAAGGTTGTCGCCTGCCATACCCAAATCGTGTTAAGGTACGACGAGTTATGCATTCTTTTATGGGTCTTTGTGCACCAATATTGTACTTGACTGTTAGTTGACTAACCATAGTCCTTCTGTTGTTCTGCGCAATTCCTGTCAGCCTCCTTTGTCCTCTTTCGTCAATGACCCATTTTCGACCACTGGCCTAACGTTGGCTGGATGTCCTTTAGGTGGTGGACCATTCTTGATACACACAGGAAACTTTTGAGTGTGAAAAACCCAGCAGGGTTGCAGTTCTTGACACACTCAAACCAGTGCGCCTGGCACCTACTACCATACCTCTTTCAAAGGGACTTACATGTTGCCCAGTCACCCTCTGAATGGAACACATACACAATCCATGTCTCAATTGTCTCAAGGCATAAAAATCCTTCTTTAACATGTCTCCTCCCCTTCACCTACACTGATTGAAGTGGATTTAACAAGTAACGTCAATAAAGGATCATAGCTTTCACCTGGATTCACCTGTCATGGAAAGAGCACGTATTCCTAATGTTTTGTACACTCACTGTATATTGTAGCTAGCTGTTCCCTGTATAGGCTAGACATGTACTGCACACTGATTGTTGAAACTACCCTTGCTTCCCTCTGATTTAGATTACAGGTTACAACCCCAGTCCACAGGCATCCCAACCTCTTATCAACCAATGGATTTGACGTGTGTTTGGTGCAGCAGAGTAGCGTTCGTACTGCCGAGTCTCGCAGGCAGCTGCTAGTACCGTCACCTCTCACTGTGTGAGATTGTATGATTAAAATATCCCTTATCAGACCCCAGAGACAAAGATTACATCAAACCCTTCACCCTGGTTCACTAATGGCAAATTACTAAAACTTGGTGTACCCCCCCAATTTATAAAAGAATCTTGTCAGTGAGCTCTTGCTGCAGCATAAAATTGACCTTTCCATCATCGTGCTTCGTGTAATTTGTGGTTAGCAGAGGGGGCAGGGTCCTGATTGAATCAGGGTTCTTGGAGCGTAGGCAGTTTATCAGCCTCTGTACAAGCCTCTACCAGTGAACTTGGCAGTGTATGTGCAGACAGTTCCATGTCATTATTTAAGTGCATTCTAAATGGCATCATTATGAATATGTGTCCTCAGGTTGAAATTCAAACAAATCCCACGATAGACATGTGTAGGCTGCCTCCCGAGTGGCGCAGTGGTCTAAGGCACTGTGCTAGCTGTACCACTAGAGATCCTGGTTCGAGTCCAGGCTCTGTCGTAACCGGCCGACACCGGGAGACCCATGGGGCGGTCCCAGTTTCTCCCGGGTTAGGGGAGGGTTTGGCCGGCCGGGATGTCCTTGACCCATCGCGCTCTAGCGAGTCCTGTGGCGGGCCGGGCGCAATGCAAGCTGACTTTGGTTGTCAGCTGTATTGTGTCTCCTCCGACACATTGATGCTTCCGGGTTAAGCGGACATTGTATCAAGAAGCAGTGCGGCTTGGCAGGGTCCTGTTTCAGAGAACCCACGGCTCTCGACCTTCTCCTCTCCCGAGTCCGTATAGGAGTAGCAACTACCACTTGGAAACCATGAAAAAATGTGTAGGCTATGCGGTGTCTTTTTTGCGAACAAGGCTACTGCCTCTGTGCATACTGCACATTATTTTAAAACTGCTTCTAAAACTGGAAGCATCTTTGCCCGTTAGAGTCTATTACTGGTTGTAGTAGTAGGATTTTACAATAGGATCTTACAGTATAGCAACTGAGCCTGTTCTTCTTTCCTACAGATATGGCATTTTCCCTTGTAGGAAATTTTATGAAGAAAAGGCATGCCAAGCCCAATAACTAATTCTTACACAAAGAGCCATATGGAAAAAGTGGACAGCAGACACATAGCCTGCACATATCATGAAATCATATCGTGCTCTGCATCTCTTCTGCAACCAGGCCCTTGGTGATGTATTATCACAGTGGCTAGTTCCATATATTTATGTATCTATCTATTCCCCCCATAGCTCCCAGACAGAGAAATGTTTTGTTATTTTATCTCTTTAAAAACGCAGGGCCTAGGGTAAGCACCAGTCATGAGCTGTAAACCCATTACCCTGCTAGTGAATAAAGGCACCATAGCGAAAGATAAACGAATGCTACTCCGTCACTGCAGGCAGGATATTCTGTGAGTGAAAGTAGTGTCATGGGCCAGTGTAAATGCTTGCGTTGGCCCAAACTTGCTGAGAACATCACAGCAGTTCCACCCACTTCCACTATATGACAACGTCAGCCTTGGATTCATATGTACATTCAACCTACTTTGTGCTACGCAATAATGTTTATTACTGTGTAGTAGCCTAGTACACTGTATTTTCTAGAGTCCTAAGCGGACAATAAAGACAACTACTTAGCCTACATGTGGTAAATTTGATCCTCTGTTGGTTTGTATTGGTCTTCTCTCATGTGAATCTGCAGCAGTAATATCTTGGAAACTCTCCATGTGATTCTGTAGAAAACAGGGTTGCTGTGTGTACCCTCTTCAGGCATGGGAAGAGGCATGGAGGTGAACACTGTCTTAGCTAATTGCTCTCTGCTCAGGGATTACACTCGCTGCCAAGAATTAAGAGCAGCCTGTGTGTGTGTGTGTGTGTGTGTGTGTGTGTGTGTGTGTGTGTGTGTGTGTGTGTGTGTGTGTGTGTGTGTGTGTGTGTGTGTGTGTGTGTGTGTGTGTGTGTGTGTGTGTGTGTGTGTGTGTGTGTGGTGTGTGTGAAGAGTTGAAGGCGGAGGCAACAAAAATCAATACACTGAGGAATATATAAAATAAAGCTTTAGGATTGTAACTGCCAGCAGCTTCTGGCATCATTCTTCATTCAGAACATTTCCCCTCAGTGTCTGTAGAGAAATAGCATTCTCCAGAAGAGCAAACACTTGCATTCATGATATGGCAACTGACTTGGCTGGCCAGTTGTGTTCTTATACAGATTATGCAAGCCAGCTCCCACAGCTTTGGTGCTGTCAAGGGATTCACAGTTTTTCTTTAATGGTTTGTTATCCATCATTCACTTCCCTCCTTACAGAAATCCCTACAGGTTCTGCACCACAGGTGTCTGAAAACATGGAGGCTATAGGTGCATCCCAATAATTTCCCCTTCCTCCTGAAGTGTGCACTTGTTTACTACGCCCCACAAATATAAAAGCATTAGATTGGTGAAGGCACGGGCTTGAGGAAGTTTCTGTATACCCTTACTTTCCTTTCAAATCTCTGAGGGGAAATTAACAAGTGCACACTTTGGGAGAAAGGAGAGATTATTGTGATACAGCCCATGTTCTGGGGTATTGTAACGAATGGAGACGTCCTATTTTGTTGGCTATATTTATTATATTCCATCTGATCCATTTTAAAGCTAATGGGGTGTTTCACACCTGTCTCAAACAACCTATCACCCCACATTCAGTGTTTAAGTGTTTGTAAAAACACATTTACCAGACACGGCAGGCACAAGGCCAAAATACTTATACGACATGTCAACAAAGTACAACAAATGTATTTTGCAATGATGCAACTCAGTGTAGCACCACTAATCCCGATAGAGCTGGATTAACCTGTTTGAATGAGTAAGTGTTCCGCGCCCCCAGTGTTTTATTCATATTTTACACATTGCATTGACTTTGTTCTGCTAGGCTACCAAGGGAAATACATCAGCCCCAAAATGTCAAGGCAGCTTCTTGTCTTCTTCCTCTTTTTTTGAAAGTTCTACAACAGAGTTTTTCTTTACAGTACCAGTCATGAGTTTGGACGCATCTTCTAATTCAAGGGTTTTTCTTTGTTTCTACTATTTTCTACATTGTAGAATAATAGTGAAGAAGACATCAAAACTATGAAATAACACACAAGGAATCATGTAGTAACCAAAAAAGTGTTAAACAAATCAAAATATATGTTATAATTGAGATTCTTCAAAGTAGCCAACCTTTGCCTTAATAACAGCTTTGCACACTATTGGCATTCTCTCAACCAGCTTCATGAGGAATGCTTTTCCAACAGTCTAGAAGGAGTTCCCACATATGCTGAGCAGGTCATCTGGTCATCTGATGCAGCACCCCATCACTCCATAGTCCCACTAAGCGCAAACCAGATGGGATGGTGTATCGCTGCAGAATGCTGTGGTAGCCTTGCCTTGAATTCAAAATAAATCACAGACAGTGTCACCAGCAAAGCATCCCCCACATCATCACACCTTCTCCTCCATGCTTCACGGTGGGAACCACAGCAATGCGGAAGTCACCCGTTCAACTACTCTGCGTCTCACAAAGGCGGTTGGAAACGAAAATCAAACATTTGGACTCATCAGACCAAAGAACAGATTTCCACCAGTCTAATGTCCATTGCTGATGTTTCTTGGCCCAAGCATGACTCTTCTTATTATTGGTGTCCTTTAGTAGTGGCCTCTCTGCAGCAATTCGACCATGAAGGCCTGATTCACACAGTCTATGTTGAGATGTGTCTGTTATTTGAACTTCATGAAGAATTTATTTGGGCTGCAATTTCTGAGGCAGTTAAATATAATGAACTTACCCTCTGCATCAGAGGTAACTATGCGTCTTCTTTTTCTGTGGCATTCCTCATGAGAGCCAGTTTCCTCTGCGCTTGATGGTTTTTGCGACTGCACTTGAAGAAACTTTAAATGTTCCGCAATGACTGACATTCATGTCTTAAAGTAATGATGGGCTGTCGATTCTCTTTGCTAATTTGAGCTGTTCTTGCCATAATATGGACTTGGTCTTTTACCAAATAGGGATATCTTCTGTATACCACCCTATCTTGTCACAACACAACTGATTGGCTCAAACTTATTAAGAAGGAAAGAAATTCCACAAATTAACTTTTAACAAGGCACACCTGTTAATTGAAATACATGCAGGTGACTACCTCATGAAGCTGTTTGAGGGAATGCCAAGAGTGTGCAAAGGTGTCATCAAGGCAAAGGAAGGTGTCACACCCTGACCTTAGATACCTGTTTTCTACATATTTTGGTTAGGTCAGGGTGTGACTGGGGTGGGTACTCTAGTTTTTTGTATGTCTAGGGGGTTTTGTATGTCTAGGGTTTTTGAATGTCTAGGGTTTTTGTATGTCTAGGGTTTTTGTATGTCTATGTTGGCCTGATATGGTTCCCAATCAGAGACAGCTGTTTATCGTTGTCTCTGATTGGATATCATATTTAGGCAGGCCTTTTTCCCACTTTCTGGTGTGGGGTCTTGTCTATGTGTAGTTGCCTGTCAGCATTACATTGTATAGCTTCACGGTTATTTTGTTATTTTGTTATTTTGTTATTTTGTTAGTTTGTTCAGTGTTCATTCTTTTAATAAAGAGAATGTACGCATACCACATTGCGACTTGGTCTCCTTCATACGACAAACGTGACAGAAGGCTAGTTTGAAGAATTTCAAATATAAAATATATATTTTTTGGGTTGCTACATGATTCCATATGTGTTATTTCATCGTTTTGATGTCTTCACTATTATTTTACAATGTATAAAGTAGTAAATATAAAGAAAAACCCTTGAATGAGTAGTTATGTCCAAACCTTTGACTGGTACTGTAGATTATATATATATTTCACTGGTCAACCCCAAAGCCAACACTTCCTTTGGTCTCTTTCCTTCCAGTTCTCTGCTCCCAATGACTGGAACGAATTGCAAAAATCACTGAAGCTGGAGTCTTATATCTCCCTCTCTAACTTTAAGCATCAGCTGTCTGAAAAGCTATATATATATATATATAATTAATCAGATGGAATATCATAAATATAGCAAACAAAATAGGACGTATATAATATATACGTCCTATTTTGTTTGCTATATTTATGACATTCCATCTGATTAATTTGAAAGCTAATGGGGTGTTTCACACCTGTCTCAAACAACCTATCACCCCACATTCAGTGTTTAAGTGTTTGTAAAAACACATTTACCAGACACGGCAGGCACGAGGCCAAAATACTTAGGCGACATGTCAACAAAGTACATATATATGTGTGTGTGTGTGTGTGTATGTATTATCCTAATACCAAAGAATTGAGGAGTGTGGATTGTCGTAGAATAATGCAGTTTGCATGTGAGATGTCAGGCAACAATTATGCATGGTTTGTTTAATAGTGTAACTGATAAAGTATGCATTGTTAAGGTTTTCCAAACGTTGGTGTTGCAGGGAATTCCCCATAACATATTTGTATGAATTAGTCATGTCTACACTACATACAGAAAAAACACTGAAATGGTATGCAGTGATACCTATCTGAAATGTCCTTTAATTAACTGTGTTGTTCAATGCAGAAATAGTCAGGTCCCAGGCTACTTGTCGGCCTTCACTAACAATCTGTAACATTCCTCTGTGGTAAACCTTTAAAGGATGATTGTCACTTCCATTTGAAATCCTTAGTTCCTCTAAACTGACGAGGCTAGAATATACCTCAACCCTGATGAGGTGACTATACCTGTGTATTGTTTTCTATGTTCACATGAGTATTGTAACATATATTCCTTTCCAGCTGCACTCCAACTCAGACAAAGGAGATGGCTCAGTCAGATACCTGCTGTCTGGAGAGGAGGCTGGTACTATATTTGTCATCGATGAGGTCACAGGGGACATCCATGCCACCAAGAGCCTGGATCGGGAGAAGAAAGGCCAGTATGTCTTACATGCCCAGGCCATCGATCGTTACACCAACAGATCTCTAGAGCCAGAGTCTGAATTCATTATCAAGGTCCAGGATGTCAATGACAACGCGCCCAAGTTTCCAGATGGCCCGTTTGCTGCTACTGTTCCCGAGATGGCCGACGTTGGTAAGGTCGAATACTGAGAACATACTTTTAATACGCTGGGTGCATTTGACTGGAGGCAGCCAGCTTTGTACCCTGACTGTGAGACCAGTCACGCTATTAGCTGAGTCAACAGTATTGTTGCAGATCCCTGCTGCATCACAGAGGCAGTCAGGCATTGATGCACAACTCTGTAAATGGATTTTGATGGTCCCGATACGGGATTTTTATTAATTGGGAAATCATGGATTTTTGCCGCACTTTATGCAATACAGAAACACTCTGTGGTATTTTTTGCACATAGTTTTACAGTAAGAAAACCATGACAATATAGCGAGTTGTGCTACAGTATGTAAATGTGGTTTGTACTGTAATCATGGCACATTGTACTTTAGTTGTATGGTTTTGTGTGGAAATGCAGTACTGATATAACCTTTCCTTCCATGCAGGCACATCAGTGTTTCAGGTCACAGCCACAGACGCAGACGACCCCACCTATGGGAACAGTGCCAAGATTGTTTATAGCATACTGCAGGGACAGCCTTACTTCTCTGTGGATCCTAAAACCGGTGAGCCAACCAGCCTTTTACTTTACTGCAATATAACGCTGCATGTGTGAATTGTTTCTGCCAAGTGATAAAATAGCTTTGTTCTATTATGTTTTATTGGTTGATAGTTGAAATCAGGCTGTTTTTTTTTATTTCACCTTCATTTAACCACGTAGGCCAGTTGAGAACAAGTTTTCATTTACAACTGCGACCTGGCCACGATAAAGCAAAGCAGTGTGACAAAACAACAACACAGAGTTACACAAGAACAAACATACAGTCAATAACACAATAGAAAATGTACAGTGTGTGCAAATGTAGAAGAGTTGGGAGGTAAGCCAATAAATAGGTCTTAGAGGCAAAATAATTACAATTTAGCATGAACACTGGAGTGATAGATGTGCAGATGATGATGTGCAAGTAGAGATGAGCAAGAGGATAAATAACAATATGGGGATGAGGTAGTTGGATGTGCTATTTACAGGAAGTGTACAGGTACAGTGATCGGTAACCTTTTCTGACAGCTGATGCTTAAAGTTAGAGAGGGAGATATAAGACTTCAGCTTTAGTGATTTTTGCAATTCCTTCCAGTCATTGGCAGCAGAGAACTGGAAGGAAAGGCGACCAAAGGAAGTGTTGGCTTTGTGGATGACCAGTGAAATATACTTGCTGGAGCGCGTGCTACGGGTGGGTGTTGCTATGGTGACCAGTGAGCTGAGATAAGGCGGGGCTTCACCTAGCATAGACTTATAGATGACCTGGAGCCAGTGGGTCCGGCACTGAATATGAAGCGAGGGCCATCCAACGAGAGCATACAGGTTGCAGTGTTGGGTAGTATATGGGGCTTTGGTGACAAAACGGATGGCACTGTGATAGACTACATCCAATTTGCTGAGTAGAGTGTTGGAGGCTATTTTGTAAATGACATCGCCGAATTCGAGGATCGGTAGGATGGTCAGTTTTACGAGGGTATGTTTGGCAGCATGAGTGAACGAGGCTTTGTTGTGAAATAGGAAGCTGATTCTAGATTTAATTTAGGATTGGAGATGTTTGATGAAAGTCTGGAAGGAGAGTTTACAGTCTAACCAGACACCTAGGTATTTGTAGTTTTCAGAAGTCAGAACCGTCCAGAGTAGTAATGCTAGTTGGGCGGGAGGGTGCGGGTAGCAATCAGTTGAAGAGCATGCACTTAGCTTGATTTGCATTTAAAAGCAGTTGGATGCCACGGAAGGAGTGGTGTATGGCATTGAAGCTCGTTTGGAGGTTTGTTAGCACAGTGTCCAAAGAGGGCAAAATGTATACAGAATGGTGTCATCTGCGTAGAGGTGGATCAGAGAATCACCAGCAGCAAGAGCGACATCATTGATATATACAGAGAAAAGAGTCGGCCCGAGAATTGAACCCTGTGGCACCCCCATAGAGACTTCCACAGGTCCAGACAACAGGCCCTCCGATTTCACACACTGAACTCTATCTGATAAGTAGTTGGTGAACCAAGCGAGGCAGTCATTTGAGAAGCCAAGGCTATTGATAAGAATGTGGTGATTGACAGAGTTGATCGCCTTGGCCGGGTCGATGAAGATGGGTGCACAGAACTTTATTTTATCGATGGTGGTTATGATATCGTTTAGGACC
The DNA here is from genome assembly GCF_023373465.1 of Oncorhynchus keta. Lineage (NCBI taxonomy): Eukaryota > Metazoa > Chordata > Actinopteri > Salmoniformes > Salmonidae > Oncorhynchus > Oncorhynchus keta. The sequence continues at coordinate 26,454,957 of NC_068443.1, read as the reverse complement.
TTGAGTGTGGCTGAGGTGCACCCATGCCCAGCTCAGAAACCAGATTGCATAGTGGAGAAGGTATGGTGGGAATCAAAATGGTCGGTGAGCTGTTTGTTAACTTGCCTTTCGAAGACTTTAGAAAGGAAAGGATGGATATAGGTCTGTAATAGTTTGGGTCTAGAGTGTCTCCCCCTTTGGAGAGGGAGAATGATCGCGGCAGCTTTCCAATCTTTGCGGATCTCAAACGATAAGAAAGAGAGGTTGAGTAGGCTAGTAATAGGGGTTGCAACAATTTCGGCTGTTAATTTTTGAAAGAGAGGGTTCAGATTGTCTAGCCCAGCTGATTTGTAGAGATCCAGATTTTGCAGCTCTTTCAGAACATCAGCTCTCTGGATTTGGGTGAAGGAGAAGCGGAGGGGGCTTGTGCAAGTTGCTGCAGAGGGTGCTGAGATGTTAGCCGGGGTAGTGGTAGCCAGGTGGAAGGCATGGCCAGCCGTAGAAAAATGCTTATTGAAATTATGAGGCTGTTTAACAACACTGCTGATTACAGAGGCAATAACTCAAATTGTGTCGAGTTTTAGAGATGGCTGCGGGTTTGAATTGGTCACAATAAATGACAAAGTCGAGGGGAAAACACAGCAAGAGCATGCCTGTCTTCAAAGCTAGAATCCTTCATGGCGATATTTTGGTATACAAAGTGCTATGTGAACGTAACAGGATCCATTACCTTTAACCACTTGCTCCTACCCGACACGCAGGCGTCCCATCTAGACATCTGGAAATGCAAATGCGCTACGCTAAATGCTAATAGCACTCGTTAAAACTCAAACGTTCATTAAAATACACATGCAGGGTACTGAATTAAAGCTACACTCGTTGTGAATCCAGGCAACAAGTCAGGTTTTTAAAATGCTTTTCAGCGAAAGCATGAGAAGCTATTATCTGATAGCATGTAACACCCCAAAAGACCCGCAGGGGACGTAAAACATTCATTACCTTTGACCATCTTCTTTGTTGGCACTCCTAGATGTCCCATAAACATCACTATTGGGTCTTTTTTTCGATTAAGTCGGTCCATATATAGCCTAGATATCGATCTATGAAGACTGTGATCAAGGAAAAAAATAGTGTTTTATAACGTAACGTCATTTTTTAAAATAAAAAAAGTCGATGATAAACTTTCACAAAACACTTCGAAATACTTTTGTAATGCAACTTTAGGTATTAGTAAACGTTAATAAGTGATCAAATTGATCACGAGGCGATGTATATTCTATAGCTGTACGTCTGGAAATAATGTCCGGGTAAATCCCAACCAAAATATCCGGTCGGAGACCGGAAGAAAGGCGCAACCTTGTGCCCGTTTGACCAAGAAACAAATCGTAGGCAAATGACAAGACTGTTGGCATCGTGTGGAAGCTGTAGGTATTGCAACCTCGGCCCCATTTAATGTGGTTCACATTCAACAATGGGTTCTAGTGGCGCATGGATATATTTTCGCATTTTCAGTGATCAGATTTTCCTGCGCTTTTCGATGAAACACACGTTCTGTTATAGTCACAGCCGTGATTTAACCTGTTTTATAAACGTCTGAGTGTTTTCTATCCACACATACTAATCATATGCATATACTATATTCCTGGCATGAGTAGTAGGGCGCTGAAATGTTGCGCGATTTTTAACAGAATGTTCGAAAATGTAGGGGGTAGGAGTAACAGGTTAAGTGCCAGAAAGCCCCATCCATCTGCTCTTTGCTACCACTCTGTCAGCAGACCTGACTTGAAGTGTCAGGTTTCACACCCTAAATTTGGGACACGGCATATTAAAGGTTACAGTCTGGCAAGTTAAGCAATCGTGGGTTCATCTCACTGTGATATTCTCAGCCAGATTTAGAGCAACATGAAAAAATACTAAATAATTTTGTAAAATTTAAGCCAAACCATGTTCTTCTGGTCCCTGAGGGACTAAATCACTTTTTGCGCAAAGCTGAAATTGTAACAAGTCTGCAGACATTGGCATCTCTGCGTGATTCAGAGGAGGCTTCGCGGAAAATACTTTGTCGTCAGTTATATGAAATGCCAAATTTGTACTGTAACGGCTTTCTTCCTGTGAAAGAGAGGACCAAAGCGCAGCGTGGTGAGTGTTCATCTTCTTTAATAATAAATCCCAACTGAACACTTCAAATTACAAAACAACAAATGTGAAAATCGAAAACAGTCCTATCTGGTGCATAGACAGAAAGACAGGAAACAATCACCCACAAACCCCAACACAAAACAAGCTACCTAAATATGGTTCCCAATCAGAGACAATGACTAACACCTGCCTCTGATTGAGAACCATATCAGGCCAAACACAGAAACAGACAAACTAGACACACAACATAGAATGACCACCTAGCTCACGTCCTGACCAACACTAAAACAAGGAAACCACACCAGAACAATGGTCAGAACGTGACAGCGCCCCCGACCACACAACCTAAACCTATAGGGGAGGGTCTGGGTGGGCATCTGTCCGCGGTGGCGGCTCTGGCGCTGGACGTGGACCCCACTCCATCATTGTCTTAGTCCACCTCCTTAGCGTCCTTTGAGTGGCGGCCCTCGCCGCCGACCTTGGCCTAGGAACCCTAACAAAGGGCCCCACTGGACTGAGGGGCAGCTCGGGACTGAGGGGCAGCTCGGGACTGAGGGGCAGCTCGGGACTGAGGGGCAGCTCGGGACTGAGGGGTAGCTCAGGACTGAGAGGTAGCTCAGGCTGACTGACGGCTCTGGCAGCTCCTGGCTGACTGACGGCTCTGGCAGCTCCTGGCTGACTGACGGCTCTGGCAGCTCCTGGCTGAATGGCGGCTCTGGCAGATTCTGGCTGACTGACGGCTCTGGAGGCTCCATGTTGACTGGCGGCTCTGTAGGCTCCATGTTGACTGGTGGCTCTGTCGGCTCCATGCTGACTGGCGGCTCTGTCGGCTCCATGCTCTGGACAGACGGGAGACTCTAGCGGCTCTGGACAGACGGGAGACTCTAGCGGCTCTGGACAGACGGGAGACTCTAGTGGCTCTGGACAGACGGGAGACTCTAGCGGCTTTGGACAGACGGGAGACTCTATCTGCTCTGGACAGACGGGAGACTCTAGCGGCTCTGGACAGACGGGAGAATCTGACGGCGCTGGAGAGAAGGGAGACTCTAGCAGCTCTGGACAGACGGGCAGCTCAGGCAGCGCTGGGCAGACGGCCATCTCAGGCGGCGCTGGGCAGACTGGAAACTCCGGCAACGCTGGAGAGGAGGAAGGCTCTGGCAGCGCTGGACTTGAGGGGCTCTGGCACCTTTCGACTGAGAGGCTCTGGCAGATCCTGGCTGAATGGCGGCTCTGGCAGATCCTGGCTGATTGGTGGCTCTGGAAGATCCTGGCTGACTGGCGGCTCTGGAAGATCCTGGCTGACTGGCGGCTCTGGAGGCTCCATGTTGACTGGCGGCTCTGTAGGCTCCATGTTGACTGGTGGCTCTGGCGGCTCCATGCTGACTGGCGGCTCTGGCGGCTCCATGCTCACTGGCGGCTCTGGCGGCTCCATGCTGACTGGCGGCTCTGCCGGCTCTGGACAGACGGGAGACTCTAGTGGCTCTGGACAGACGGGAGACTCTAGCGGCTCTGGACAGATGGGAGACTCTAGTGGCTCTGGACAGACGGGAGAGTCTAGCGGCTCTGGACAGACGGGAGACTCTAGCTGCTCTGGACAGACAGGAGACTCTAGCGGCTCTGGACAGACGGGAGAATCTTACGGCGCTGGAGAGACGGGAGACTCTAGCAGCTCTGGACAGACGGGCAGCTCAGGCGGCGCTGGGCAGCCGGCCATCTCAGGCGGCGCTGGGCAGACTGGAAACTCCGGCAACGCTGGAGAGGAGGAAGGCTCTGGCAGCGCTGGACTTGAGGGGCTCTGGCAGATCCTGGCTGAATGGTGGCTCTGGCAGATCCTGGCTGATTGGTGGCTCTGGAAGATCGTGGCTGACTGGCGGCTCTGTAAGATCCTGGCTGACTGGCGGCTCTGGAGGCTCCATGCTGACTGCCGGCTCTGGAGGCTCCATGCTGACTGTCGGCTCTGACGGCTCCATGCTGACTGGCGGCTCTGGCGGCTCCATGCTGACTGGCGGCTCTGCCAGCTCTGGACAGACGGGAGACTCGAGCGGCTCTGGACAGATGGGAGTCTCTAGCGACTCTGGACAAACGGGAGACTCTAGCAACTCTGGACAGAAGGGAGACTCTAGCGGCTCTGGACAGACGGGAGACTCTAGCGGCTCTGGACAGACGGGAGACTCTAGCGGCTCTGGACAGACGGGAGAATCTTATGGCGCTGGAGAGACGGGAGACTCTAGCAGCTCTGGACAGACAGGCAGCTCAGGTGGCGCTGGGCAGACTGGAGACTCCGGCAACACTGGAGAGGAGGAAGGCTCTGGCAGCGCTGGACAGAAGGGCTCTGGCGCCTCTCGACTGAGGGGCTCTGGCGCCTCTCGACTGAGGGGCGGAAGCTCTGGCAGCGCCAGACAGGCGGGAGACTCCAGCTGCGCTGTAGAAGAGGAAGGCTCTGGCAGCGCTGGACAGAGAAGCTCTGGCGCCTCTGGACTGAGGGGCTCTGGCGCCTCTGGACTGAGGGGCTCTGGTGCCTCTGGACTGAGGGGCTCTGGCGCCTCTGGACTAAGGGTCTCTGGCGCCTCTGGACTGAGGGGCTCTGGCGCCTCTGGACTCAGGGGCTCTGGTGCCTCTGGACTGAGGGGCTCTGGCAGCGCTGGACAGAGGAGCTCTGGCGCCTCTGGACTGAGGGGCTCTGGCGCCTCTCGACTGAGGGGCGGAAACTCTGGTAGCGCCGGACAGGAGGAAGCACCTGTATTGATGGGACAGAGAGACAGCCTGGTGCGGGGTGCCGGCACTGGTGGTACCGGGCTGGGGACACGCACCTCAGGGCGAATGCCTTGCATCCTACGCCAAATCAACTGCTCTCTCTCTCTTCACACTTCCCCAATTCTATTAACACCTCCCTGAGTGTCTCCTCATCTCCCATCCGTTCACTCTCCTCCATTCTTTCCAATAACTCCTCGACCCTCTCAGACACAGCTCTCAGCTTCGCCGACAGCTCCGATAACATCCATGGCTCCTTACGGTAAACAGGGGGAGTTGGCTCAGGTCTGGCTCCTGACTCTGCCACACTCTCCCTGTGCCCCCCCCAATAAATCTTTGGGGCTGCCTCTCGGGCTTCCAGCCGCTCTGCCGTGCTAGCTCCTCATAATGCCGCCTCTCTGCTTTCGCTGCCTCCAGCTCGGCTTTGGGGCGGCAATATTCCCCTGGCTCTGCCCAGGGTCCTTTCCCGTCTAGGATCTCCTCCCAAGTCCACTTCTCCAAATAGTGCTGCCTCTTCCACTGCTGCTGATGTTGCTCCTGCTGCTTCTCCTGCTGCACCTGTTGCTTCTCCTGCTGCTGCTTTTGCTGCTGCTTCTGTTTACCACGCCGCTTGGTCCTTGGTTGGTGGGTGATTCTGTAACGGCTTTCTTCCTGGGAAAGAGAGGACCAAAGCGCAGCGGGGTGAGCGTTCATCTTCTTTAATAATAAATCCCAACTGAACACTTCAAATTACAAAAAAACAAATGTGAAAACCAAAAACAGTCCTATCTCGTGCATAGACACAAAGATAGGAAACAATCACTCACAAACCCCAACACAAAACAAGCTACCTAAATATGGTTCCCAATCAGAGACAATGACTAACACCTGCCTCTGATTGGGAACCATATCAGGCCAAACACAGAAACAGACAAACTAGACACACAACATATAATGCCCACCCAGCTCATGTCCTGACCAACACTAAAACAAGGAAAACACACAAGAACTATGGTCTGAACGTGACACGTACTATGATTATATTTGTTTTACAGTGATAACAAAGGTGAAATCTAATAGGATGTCATCAACTATTTGATTGTTACTATATTTAGAAATAATTTATCTTCCTCTTCCCCCACTTTTGTTGAATAGAAAATAATTCGATATGATTTGTATTATTTCAATAATAATTGCACTTGAGTGTACTTATGTACTTGAGTTTGTATCCTCAAAAGTAAGAACCCCTCAGCAATTTATAAATATTTTTAGACCAGACCTTTCTAGAACTATGCAGCATTACTAGTTATTGTTTATGGCCATCTCATAAAAATATACATTATTTGAGGTATGTTTATTTAGATGGAAATCTACATTTTGCAGTAACGTTCAAGATGCTTATCAAAAAGGTATCAAGTATCAAAGGGATACCTACCTGTCCACTGTTCTGAGTCTAGCATTCTTAATCCCCCATCCTCGCATTGTAAAAAAGGCTCTCAGACATCTTGTTCTTTGCATTGAAGACTGAAGATACATTTTTTTTAAACATCCACCCATGACCAAATACATTTTCTGTGAGGATGCTTTTCAAAGGATTTGACTCAATATCAATAGAGTTAGTTTAAAAATTACTAAATGTTTGTGGCTGTGGTATCTAGGCAAGCGTGTGGGCGTGCGTGTGTGTGACAGTGATACAGTATATATACACAGAACAAAAATATAAACGCAACATGCAACAGTTTGAAATATGCCATTTGAAAACATGCAATTTGAAACATGCAGTCAATGCAGTCAATTGAAATATATATATTTTTTAAAGTGGGTGCGTGGATCAGAAAACCAGTCAGTATCTGGTGTGACCACCATTTGCCTCATGCAGCGTGACACATCTCCTTCGCATAGAGTTGATCAAGTTGTTGATTGTGGCCTGTGGAATGTTGCCCCAGTCCTCTTTAATAGCTGTGCTAACTTGCTGGATATTGGCGGGAACTGGAACATGCTGTCGTACACTTCATTCCGGAGCATCCCAAACAGGCTCAATGGTTAAAATGTCTTTTGAGTATGCAAGCCATGGAAGAACTGGGACATTTCGGCTTCCAGGAATTGTGTGAAGATCCTTGCCATATGGGATCGTACGTTATCATGCTGAATCATGAGGTGAAGGCAGCGGATGAATGGCACACCAATGGCCCTCAGGATCTTGTCACAATATCTCTGTGCATTCAAATTGTCATCGATAAAATTCTATTGTGTTTGTTGACGGTAGATTATGCCTTCCAATACCATAACCACACTGCCCCCATGGGGCACTCTGTTCACAACGTTGACATCAAAAACCGCTCGCCCACATGACACCATACAACGCTGTCATTTGAAACAGGGATTAATCCATGAAGAGCACACTTCTCCAGTGGGAAAGTAGCCAGGGAAGGTAAGAATTCCCCCACTGATGTTGGTTACGACGCCAAATTGCAGTCATGTCAAGTCCCTGGTGAGGACAACGAGCACCCAGATGAGCTCCCCTGAGATGGTTTCTGACCGTTTGCAAAGAAAATCTTCAGTTGTTTCATCAGCTGTCCGGGTGACTGGTCTCGGACGATCCCGCAGGTGAAGAAGCTGGATCTGGAGGTCCTGGGCTGGCGTGGTTACATGTAGTCTGCGGTTGTGAGGCCGGTTGGACATAATGCCAAATTCTCTAAAACGACATTGGAGGCGGCTTATGGTATAGGAATTAACATTAAATTCTCTGGCAACCGCTCTGGTGGACATTCCTTCAGTCAGCATGCCAATTGCACGATCCCTCAAAACTTGGGCCACCTGTGGGCCACACCGGTTGTGTGACAAAACTGCAGATTCTAGAGTGGCCTTTTATTGCAGACAGAGTTAAGTGTGTCAAATCGGAGGGCGTGCTGTCCGGTCCTCTGGCAGTCTCTATGGGGGTGCCACAGGGTTCAACTCTCGGGCCGACTCTTTTCTCTGTATATATCAATGATGTTGCTCTTGCTGCGGGCGATTCCCTGATCCACCTCTACGCAGACGACACCATTCTATATACTTCCGGCCCGTCCTTGGACACTGTGCTATCTAACTTCCAAATGAGCTTCAATGCCATACAACACTCCTTCCGTGTCCTCCAACTGCTCTTAAACGCTAGTAAAACCAAATGCATGCTTTTCAACCGTTCACTGCCTGCACCCGCACGCCTGACTAGCATCACCACCCTGGATGGTTCCGACCTTGAATATGTGGACATCTATAAGTACCTAGGTGTCTGGCTAGACTGTAAACTCTCCTTCCAGACTCATATCAAACATCTACAATCGAAAATTAAATCTAGAGTCGGCTTTCTATTCCGCAACAAAGCCTCCATCACTCACGCCGCCAAACTTACCCTAGTAAAACTGACTATCCTACCGATCCTCGACTTCGGCGATGTCATCTACAAAATTGCTTCCAACACTCTACTCAGCAAACTGGATGCAGTTTATCACAGTGCCATCCGTTTTGTCACTAAAAGCACCTCATACCACCCACCACTGCGACCTGTATGCTCTAGTCGGCTAGCCCTCGCTACATATTGTCGCCAGACCCACTGGCTCCAGGTCATCTACAAGTCCATGCTAGGTAAAGCTCCGCCTTATCTCAGTTCACTGGTCACGATGGCAACACCCACCCATAGCACACGCTCCAGCAGGTGTATCTCACTGATCATCCCTAAGGCCAACACCTCATTTGGCCGCCTTTCGTTTCAGTTCTCTGCTGCTTGTGACTGGAACGAATAGCAAAAATCGCTGAAGTTGGAGACTTTTATCTCCCTCACCAACTTCAAACATCTGCTATCTGAGCAGCTAACCGATCGTTGCAGCTGTACATAGTCTATCGGTAAATAGCCCACCCATTTTTACCTACCTCATCCCCATACGTTTTTATTTATTTACTTTTCTGCTCTTTTGCACACCAATATCTCTACCTGTATATGACCATCTGATCATTTATCACTCCAGTGTTAATCTGCAAAATGGTAATTATTCGCCTACCTCCTCATGCCTTTTGCACACAATGTATATAGACTCCCTTTTTTCTACTGTGTTATTTACTTGTTAATTGTTTACTCCATGTGTAACTCTGTGTTGTCTGTTCACACTGCTATGCTTTATCTTGGCTAGGTCGCAGTTGCAAATGAGAACTTGTTCTCAACTAGCCTACCTGGTTAAATAAAGGTGAAATAAATAAAAAAATGTAAAAAAATTATTGTCCCCAGCACAAGGAGCACCTGTGTAATGATCATGCTGTTCAATCAGCTTCTCGATATGTCACACCTGTCAGGTGGATAGCTTATCTTGGCAAAGAAGAAATGCTCACTAACAGGGATGTAAACACATATAGCTAAAGAGAACAAAGTGTAAAGATGGAGATTGGATGGATGTGGATGTCTTTGCTTGAACAGTATTTCAATGTGTTTCAAGAAAGCAGAGGGAATTTGGCAGTAAGACTATTGTGACACTGTAGTACGTACCATCTGTCAACACTCAAGATGATGGTCCTAGCCATGTTCTGGTCACATATGCTGAAGTGCTATTGACACACATCGACCACATGTCATGAATGCAACCATGCAACAGCATTGCCATTATGATGGGTCTAGTTTTGTCATTTTATCATATTAACAGTAGGTTTCGTTGATGTCTGTGTTGCACTGCTTGGCTACTTGAGAGAGTGGTCCTGATTTAAGGCGTAGCTGAACCCTGGCTAGGTTTAACTGTAGGGGGTGCAGTTCTGTCATTATACTGTATATTTGATAAAGGTCCATGTTGCATTGCATGGCTACTTGACTGAGTGATGCTGATTTTGATTTGAGACACAGCTTTGAAGTAGCCTGGCTGGATTGTGACTGTTCCAGCTGCAGTGCATCCCGATCCTGGGCCATGGCCAAGGTAATGCCAGCTGTTCCTGTCTCTCTCCAGCAACTCATTGGGGCCCCATCAGCAGGTTGGCCCAGGAGACCCAGTCACTCAGCCCACAGTCTGCCCACAGTCAGACCAGTTGCCTCTACACTACAGCCATATGTCTGTGATCAGGAAGTGAGGTGTCCAGCTCCTGACCAATGATCATCACTTACACACGCGCACGCACGTGAACGCCCTAAAGACACACATGCACACCCACACATATTCAGGGTTGTTTGTGTAGGTTACTTTCAAATCAAATACAATTTTATTGGTCATGTACACATATTTAGCAGATGTTATGGCAGGTGCAGCGAAATGCTTGTTTCTAGCTCCATCAGAGCAGTATACGTAACTATAAAAAGCAATACACACAAATCCCCAAAATAAAAATGAAGAAATGAAGAAATGTCAGAGTCCAGTGTGTGGATGGACTATTTCAAAGCTTTTTACCCTGTCCTGCCAATGTGGATGGGGGAGTACTCTCTCTGCTGTCTCCTGAAGTCCACTGGCACCACTCAGCGAGGGCACTCACCTCCTCCCTGTAGGCTGTCTCATCATTGTTGGTAATCAGGCTACCACTGTTGTGTCGTCAGCAAACTTGATGATAAGGGCTGGAGACCTGCAAGGCCATGAAGTCATGGGGGAACAGGGAGTACAGGGGGTGGCTGAGCACACACCCTTGTGGGGCCCTCGTATTGAGCATCAGCGTGGCGGAGGTCTTGTTGCATTCCTTCACCACCTGGAGTCGGCCCGTCAGAAAGTCCAGGACCCAGTTGCACAGAACAGGGTTCAGACCCAGGGCCCCAAGCTTTGTGATGAGCTTGGAGGGTATTATGGTGTTAAAAACTGAGCTGTAATCGATTAACAGTATTCTTACATATGTATTCCTCTTGGTATACTGTAGGTATTCCTGTTGTGGGTCTAGTGTGTTGTGTAAGGTAGAGGTGATTTAATCCTTAACTAGCCTCTCACAGTTCTTCATGATGACAGAAGTGAGTGCTATGGGGCGATAGTCATTCAATTCAGTTACCTTTGCTTTCTTGGGTACAGGAACAATGGTGGGCATCTAGAAGCAAGTGGGGAAAACAGACTGGGATAGGGAGAGATTGCATATGTCAGGAAACACTCCAGCCAGCTGGTCTGCACATACTCTGAGGACTCTGCTTAGGCCACAAATTACTATTTACAGCCTTGCGAGTGTTAACGCTTTATAAATGTAATCAATTACAGTTACTAGTTACCTATCCAAAATTGTAATCAGGGAAGTAACTTTTAGATTTTTTTGAAGTATCTGTAATCTGATCACAATATTTTTACTGATTACAGTTACAGTTGTTTTGTGAGTTGCTCCCCAACCACGTATGAACGTGTGTACATATAAATGCGCACACACACACACACACACACAGACACACACACACACACACACATACACACAAAATATTTTGGACATTAAATATGAAGCATCTTGCCTGTCCAGTCCAGCCTGATATGACTGTAAAACGCTCCATTGTTAGCATAATCAATCAGAGATCGATTAGGTGCTGAAATAAAAGGCCTGAGAGGATATGATACTCAAACAGTGTGAACAGTATACCTGTATCTTCCAATAGACAACAAAAGTATGTCAGGAAATATTGATGACTGCAGTAAATAAAAGACCCAGAGGAATATTTTATCATAAGACTCTGCATTTAATGGCATTGATTAGCCATCCCTTATCTGACTAACATAACTACAGTAAGCTACTGCTGTTTCCTCCGTATCCTCCATTAGAAGTTGTGTAGACAGTAATGAGGACACCAAATTTCTACTTTACCCATTAAAGAGGCTAGTTGTCGTTTTTTTAGTGAGGGGATAATGTCCGTTCCCATTGCCTGAAAGGTTGACACAGATATATCCATTTGAATGTGAGCAAGGGGTCATAAAACCTTTCACTTTTGATCAATTGAAGGAAGTGCATGCTGTCTTTTGGACGTAGTTGATATTAACAGTCTGACAGTCAGAATTTTTTATTTAAATGTAGTTAATTTATCACCCACTCCAATCTGACCAAGCATTATACAGCCATAATGTGCTAAACTGTATGTTTGAACTTTTTTATATATAAAATGCTATAACAGAAACAATGGGCAAATGTCTGAAAGTTGGTTATTTTATCTACCAGATTACACCAGAATACGCATTATCAAATGTCAACTTTGCATCAGTCATTGGTGTTGTTACTGTATAATGAGCAACATGCCTGAACTCTGGATGGCCTTGGCTAAATGAGCAGAGCAGGCATTGTCTACTCTTGCGAGGATCCAGAGGGGAAGGACTGTTGTACAGTAGTTTGGCTGTGCCTCAGAGGAGAGGAGAAGAGACTACAGTATTGGCTGTGCCTCTGAGAGTCCCTGGGTCAAGAGCAAAGTCAAAGCCATCACATCACATCCCCCACTTTGGCTGGTCCTAAGAGCTGAGGGAGAATGACTGGGGAATGCCAAGGTCAACAGGAAAGCGAGCAACACAACAACATGGGCCTAACAGCCTTTTATTCCTTGTCACAGTTGCACTACATTGTTTCCCTAGAATGAGAATGGAAGCTGAAGGAATTGGTTCCATGGTGAGGCCTTAACCTCGACAGAATGAGAAGGGATCCATTTGCTGAATTCTGTAATTTGGTCGGGCTAAATTCAGTTTATTCATGTTCAGCCTATTTATTTTCGTCTTTAACCGGCTGAATACTAAGAGGCTTTTTAGCATTATTGTGCTATTGGTGTGTTTACAGCTGAATTGACTTGTCCAGACAGGTGGTTTGTGACCACAATGTGTTTGGTACAATCTCTATAACATTCTCTGGGGCTGAACACTTCTGTAATCATTTCTTCTGGCAGGTTGAGGTATCTGTTAGCATTTTTTTTCTTTCTCTCATTTTCTCACATTCGTTCATTTGTTAAAGGACATGAAGACATTTCTTGTGCATTCAGCGGCAGAGTATTTTAGTTTCTGAACGGCAACCCTGTGGATTGTTGCCCATAAAATACTCAACAGCAGTGGCAAGGTTTTCTCTTTTTTTTAAATTGTTTTTTTTTTGCATTATACAGTAATTTAACTGCGGCCTTGGGCGGCTGTATTTCAGTGCCTTGATGGTTGTACAAGCACTTGAAATATCAATATAAATTTAGATGAACCTTGGTCTTTTGATGTGTGGATGCATAAGGTAAAAAGCCGACTGATGAAACCGCTACAATATGTGTAGGACTATAAAACAAGTTCTGAGCCATTGGAGTGGAGCCGTTTTACACAGATGCTCTGAAACTCACACTGTGTTCTGTGTTCTGAGGATGTTCTGAGGGTACATATCCTGCTCGTAGGTTGAAAGTAGGCTATGTCTGTTTATTGAGTGTCACTGTACTTTCGCCTATTGTTATCACGTCTCGAAAGCTTGGGAAATGACCTTCTTTAAGACGAGTCGTCTTATTGCACTCTATGTGACCCATGTGATCCCAATAACCGGCGAAAACCTGAGTGTTCCAGGAGAACTAGCTAACCCCTGAACGCCCACCGCGTGACGGCACACAGAGTTAACTGTGACATGTCAGACCCTGTGTTCCACCGTTTAGCAGTGGTTGTTCCAGACGTTGTTCCACAAAGGATGTCTTGCTTACAGTACTGAGTGAGCTATGCCCTGGCTGTTTTCCCCGTGGCCTCCCTCTCATACAGGTGCATGATGTACAGTATGGTCAATCTGTTCTGTTTTCCTGCTAGCCCTTGTTCAGTCTTTAGGGTAAGATTAGGGCAGATGGCACTCTCCTTTGTAACGCTGTGAAGCGAGTGATGCAACATAGCAGAGCCTCTGGCCAGAGCACCGTGTTTAGGTGTGGGTCTAGCTGAGAGGAGAGGAGGAAAGAGAGAAGGAGGGGGGTGGTGTGCTAATAGTTCAGAGATGGGCAAGGCAAGCGTACGTATGTGTTAGTACATCAAATAGCACAGGCTTCCCCAACTGGCCGCACGCCAAGTTTTCTAAAAAAGATTAATTAAAAAAATGTTTTTTTTTCCATTATTGGACATAATAGACTGTAAAAACAAAAGGGAATCAGCTCGAAGATACTTTAATTTAAGAAATCTGTTCCCAAGCATAATAGAGAGACACGTGATCGTATAAATAATGCAAGCAAGGTTTGAAATAATAAGGTCTTTGTCAAACATTATATCTGTTTGGGCATCTTGCAGTCAATTTGAATTGTACAAATTATTTGTAATTATGTTCACATTTTAGTCATTTAGCAGGCACTCTTATCCAGAGCGACATACATGAGCAATTAGGGTTAAGTGCCTTGCTCAAGGGCACATCTATAGCTTTTCACCTAGTCCGCTCGGGGATTCGAACCAGTGACCAGTTACTGGCCCAACGCTCTTAACCGCTAGGATACCTGCCGACCATGTCTGTTCTGGCCCCCTGACCAGCAGCTCAAGAAAAAAAAACTGGCCACCACTGAATCTAGTTGATGATCTGGGGCGGCAGGGTAGCCTAGTGGTTAGAGCGTTGGACTAGTAACCAAAAGGTTGCAAGTTCAAACCCCCGAGTTGACAAGGTACAAATCTGTCGTTATGCCCTGAACAGGCAGTTAACCCACTGTTCCCAGGCCGTCATTGAAAATAAGAATTTGTTCTTAACTGGCTTGCCTGGTTAAATAAAGGTAAAAAAAAAAAAAATCTCTGAAATATGGTAATGAACAAGCACATACAATGCATTCGGAAAGTTTTCAGACACTTCCCTTTTTCCACATTTTGCTACGTTACAGCCTTATTCTAAAATGGATTATATAGAAATAAAAACCTAATCAATCTACACACCATACCCCATAAGGTTAAAGCGAAAACAGCTTTTTGACATTTTTGCAGTATGTATTAACAAAAAAAAAAGAAATACCTTATTTACATAAGTATTCAGGCCCTTTGCTATGAGACTTGAAATTGAGCTCCGGTGCAACCTTCCACTGATCATCCTTGAGATGTTTTTACAACTTGATTGTAGTCCACCTGTGGTGAATTAAATTGATTGGACATGGAAAGGCACACATCTGTCTACATAAGGTCCCACAGTTGATAGTGGATGTCAGAGCAAAAAACAAGCCATGAGGTTGAAGGAATTGTCCATAGAGCTTAGAGACAGGATTGTGTCGAGGCACAGATCTGGGGAAAGGTACCAAAACATTTCTGCAGCATTGAAGGTCCTCAAGAACACAGTGGCCTCAATAATTCTTAAATGTAAGAAGTTTGGAACCACCAAGACAATCGGGGGAGAAGGGCCTTGGTCAGGGAGGTGACCAAGAACCCGATGGTCACTGACAGAGCTCCAGAGTTCCTCTGTGGAGATGGGGGAAACTTCCAGAAGGACAACCATCTCTGCAGCACTCCCCTAATCAGGCCTTTATGGTAGTGTGGCCAGACGGAAGCCACACCTCAGTAAAAAGCACATGACAGCCCACTTGTAGTTTGTCAAAAGGTACCTAAAGGACTCTCAGACCATGAAAAACAAGATTCTCTGTTCTGATGAAACAAGATTGAACTCTTTGGCCTGAATGCCAAGCGTCACATCTAGAAAAAACCTGTCACCATCTCTATGGTGAAGCATGGTGGTGGCAGCATCATGCTGTGGGGATGTTTTTCAGTGGCAGGGACTGGGAGACTAGTCAGGATCGACGGAAAGATGAACGGAGCAAAGTACAGAGAGATCCTTGAAAACCTGTTCCAGAGCGCTCAGGACTTCAGACTGGGGCAAAGTTTCACCTTCCAACAGGACAATGACCTTCAGCACACAGCCAAGAAAATGCAGCGACACTCCCCATCCAACCTGACAGAGCTTGAGAGGGTCTGCAGGGAAGAATGGGATAAACTCCCCAAATACAGATGAACCAAGCTTGTAGCGTCATACCCAAGAAGGTGCTTCAACAATATACTGAGTAAAGGGTCTGAATACTTATGTAAATATGATTTCTTTTTTTTTTAAATATAAATTAGCAACAAAAAAAGCAAAAAAACGGTTTTTGCTTTGTCATTATTATGTGTGTAGAAAACCATTCAATCCATTTTAAAATAAGGCTTAACAAAATGTGGAAAAGGTCAAGGGGTCGGAATACTTTCCCAATGCACTGTAGGTGAAAACATGATGATGAAGACATGAGGGGGGTTGGCAGATATTGTATGAAAGCTGGTTGTAATTCTGGCTGAATTTATCAACCGTTTATAGTTCATTTCCTTCGGTGAAGTACGTGAAACCCATTTTGAGGAAATCAATGTTCCTCCTCCTGTACAACAAGTCAGGCAGTCTTTTCCTGCCTTCATCCGTATCATATTTGTGACATACAGTACTGTGACTGAAAGTGACTGGCATCTCTAACTCATCCAAGATGGGATTGATGCTGTGGAAGAGGAATCTCTCTGATTGTCTATTGTCAATACATACAGTAGCTCTCCTAACATACATTTATTTATGGATTTTAGTGTGATATAAGGAGCCTTCTTTTCTTGCCATCCCCAGGGGTCATCAGGACAGCCCTATCCAACATGGACAGAGAGGCCAGGGAGCGCTACCCTGTGGTGGTCCAAGCCAAAGACATGGCTGGCTCGGTGGGTGGGTTGTCAGGCTCCACCACCATCAATGTCACTCTGACAGACGTCAACGACAATCCTCCCAAATTCCCCCAGAGTATGTATACAGATGTCTGTTTGTTTTTCTACCTCACGGTTTGTCCTTAGATATTCATTCTCTACTGTAATAAAACATAGGAATTAAACAGTCGAATGCTATATAGAGTTTTAAAAACACTACGATGTTTGTACTGTGAGTAATGCACCACAGAAATAGAATCTTAGAATCAGTGATTTCTGTGTCCTGCACAGCCAAATGTGACTTTTAAATAAAACTCCACAAGGTGCATCTTATAGTAGGTGTTTTGCTAATGCAGGGGTGGCTGTAAGTGATACAAACATGATGTATGATGTAGTGTGAAAATGATTGTTGAGTTGCAAGCAGACAGGAAATGTGATTAATTGACCCATTTATTCACATTTACATCTTGATGGTATGCATGAACAGTAGGCTAATTACTTCTCCATCTAGTCATAAATGCTTTATCATTCATGCCTAGATAATAACGTCTTGCTTATTCATGTGCTCATCCCATTACAGAAAACTACCAGCTGTACGTTCCAGAGTCTGCTCAGACTGGAAAAGCTGTGGGTAAAATCAAAGCCACCGATGAAGATTTGGGCGTCAATGCAGAGATGAGGTACAGCATAACCAATGCAGAGGGGAAGGCCATGTTCTCCATCACTACAGACACTAACCAGAAGGAAGGCATCCTATCACTAAGACAGGTACTGTTGAGATGCACACATTCATTTTCCAGCTCAAATTAAACCATCTGTGGTTGTGCTTTATGTTACAGTTCTGTTGGTGTTTACTGAGAAACCACAAGGTTATATGGTAATCATACATACTATTTATTTGGGATGAATTAAAATAAGTAGTACCATTACATACCCTTAGGCCACACTAATGCTAATTGTGTTAATACTATGAGTAAGTACCCATTGGTACCACATAGGCTGTTCTCTCAAATACCAATGGAAGCAGGACAGGGGGGAAAAAAGCATGGCTTTAAAAAGAGGATTGATTGTCGGTTTCCTCAGCAGCCTTTGAACTATGAGAAGAGGAAAGTCCACACACTTCACATAGAGGGAGTGAACACTCACCTGGATTCCCGCTTCTCCCACCTGGGCCCCTTCAAAGACACCACCACTCTCCGGATCATCATTGGAGACGTGGACGAGCCGCCTGTCTTCTCCATGGACTATTACATCATGGACGTGTATGAGAACTCCCCTGTGGGAACAGAGGTCGGCACAGTGACGGCTCAGGACCCTGACAGTACCAAAAGCCCTATAAGGTAAATGACATGCGTGAGGCGGCCATTTTGTTGGACTCCAAAACACCATCACAAGATTCAAAGCTTCGACCTTTGCATGTTGAAAGTCAGATGTTTTCTTGATATTCAATTCAAACAACTTGATTTCATTCATTCTATTGTCATTGTTCTCTCTCCTACATGTAGGTATTTTGTAGACCACAGTGAAGAGGAGCAGGTGTATTTCACCATTAGTGTGAATAACGGGGTGATTAAGACCACCCGGAGTCTGGACAGAGAGGATGTGGCCTGGCACAACATCACTGTGATGGCATCAGAGGTTGGTAAGTAAACATAGCACACAGTGGAGGATCCTTAACTAGGAGTCATCTTACCTTAAAATCATTTTGCTTTTAATTAACGAGGACTTTATTATGACTTTCAACATGGAGAAAACAATATGCTTCTGACACTGCATTAGCGATGTCACTTTAATCACATGTATCAGCATTAAAACACATGGCTCTCGAAAATGAACAGGCAGCAGTGCCTTGTGGGATTGATGCGGGGCTGCAGGTGTAACATCTCAGTGTGATGCTGAAGGTGGTCGAGTCAATCAATTCTTCCTCTCCCCCTCTTTCCTCTCCCCCCCTCCACTGACGCTTATCTAAGCAATTACTCTTTCCTTTACCCTTTTCTGCACAATAGTGTTCAGCTAATGGACTGAACTGGCCATCGATAAATGCCAGCCGACGCTGCGCTGATTGTGTTAAGTCACCTTAATTAATGGGAAAACCAGTCCGCACCTTTCTGGAGATTGGTGTGTGTTAATGAGGGAATTCATGACATACATAAACACTATACATATAGTGCATAGTGTATATTAGCAAAGTGTCACTTGTAATGTCCTGTGTGCTAGCTATGTGTATATTAAGTGAGACAAACTACTGTGCAACCACACAGCATGTCTCTTTTACATTCTGCCTACTGCTGTAGCTTGGGGTTAGTACTTCTCCTGTCATGACTCTAGTTGTTGGTTGGTGGTCGTTGTGGCTGTAATTTATGGATGAGTGAAATGGGAAAATATGATTTATGTATCCCACATTTAATAGGAACATGATTTCTCTGTGCAGCGTCAGGGAGTGTAGTGTGCTGCCAGGCAGCAGGAGTTTAGTTGAGTGACCGGGTCACCTTTCAAAGAGAATTTACACTTCACCTGGCAACATGGCCAACCTCAGGAGACTAACACGAGATACACAAATGGATGGAGGCTCAGTGGGGATGTGACCTTAATTGATGGAGAGATACTCTGAGAAAACATGGATGTACAGTACATCACTATGAGTGCTTGGCATGAACCCTGGACAGAACAATATATAGGCCTAGAACAATGTCTTGAAAATGCCATGCCATGGCTTGGGACGTTGTTTGCTTATTTCTACATTTGTTTTCCTATTTATTATGGATCCCCATTAGCTGGTGCCAAGGCAGCAGCTTCTCTTCCTGGGGTCCAGCAACAATTAAGGCAGTAAATGACATATGGGGTTAAAAGATACAATATAAAAGGGTTGTATTTAATTCCATGGTTTTATACATGTTGATCTTTGTTTGTTTGTTATTTTCAGACAATCCCAGTCACGTCAGCCATGTTCCTGTGACAATCCAGGTGTTGGATGTAAATGACAATGCTCCCTACATAGCAAGAGATGATGAAATCATTGTGTGTGAAAGCTCCAGGGCAGGACAGGTGAGTATCTTTCACTTTTACCTCCCTCCCTCTTTCCTGCTCTTTTCCACTTTACTCCCTCTCTCTTCCACCTTTTCTCCCATGAACTCATATTCTCCCTTATTCAACTATATTGTCTTTTAAAACCTCTTATCACGCACATGAATGCACTCACACACATTCTCCCACAGACACACAGACACACAGACACACAGACACACAGACACACACACAGACACACACACACACACACACACACACTCTGCCTTTATTGTGTGTTTGACACCATCAGGAATGGATTTATCTGTGGTGCAGCAGACTTTTGCAGCCTCTTGAACCTATAAATTATTCAGCATGTACCAATGTCTCCACAAGCAGATAGGAGCTGCATTAAGCGCAACAGAGACGGATTGCAGAAAATGTTTATCATCTCTCATTCAAATTTGGCCCGTGTCCAGCCAACCACGACTGCTCAGATTCATATCACAATAGCATTCTCTCTTCATATTTTCCCCCGTTGAATGAAGATTACTAGACAGACTGCAGCATATAATCAGTTTGCTGGCTAAAGGCGACAGATGATGCATGCTAAGATGACATGTCAAGGGGCTTTTTCAAACACTGCAACAAATTAGAGTAACTTCAATGATCTTTCAGAGAATTTGAATTGATTTATAGTCAAATGTGCTGTTATGTTCATCGAAAGGAAAGAAAATATAATTTTGTTTAGAACTAGTTGTTTTGTTAGGGAGACATACAATGATTCATATTCAAATAGCCTCTTGACAGCTAATTCTGTATTTCTATGGATTCCCGTATTACTGTACGGTACCACAAGTTCAGGAATGTCTCTTATAGACTGACAATGCTAAAGCGCGTGTGTAGGTCGCCAGGTTAGGATCCACTATAATTGGTGCATTGTCCATATGATCATTTTTAACTCTCAGCCGGTAGAAGTCAACTTCCTTCAATGAGCTGACAAAATATCAGGAACAGTGCTCTTGGAGACAGGTCATATCCACCACCTCTGATCTACACTTCTGGCTGGAACAAAGGCCGCATGTGAAATAATGGCACATGTACACATGGAATGGCCAACAGAAAGGGAAGGAGGAGAAACACATGTACTGATCGATAGTCATTACTATAATATAATAATATAACAATAATAATAATAATAATGGGCAGTGAATTTCTTGACTTATTCCTATTATATTTAGCTCCTAATAGAGCAAAAGGCTGTATATACATACGTGTGACGTAAAAACGTTTTTCACCCCCATTTTCCTCTCCCTCTCGTCCCCTCACTCCTCTCCCTCTCGTCCCCTCACTCCTCTCCCTCTCGTCCCCTCACTCCTCTCACTCTTCTCTGACAGGTGATCCAGACAGTGAGGCCATCAGACATGGATAACTTTGCGAATGGACGCTTCTCCTTTGCTCTGCCAAGTGATCTCCCAGTCAATCCTAACTTCACCTTAAAGGCTAACGAAGGTTGGCTGGTTACTGTGGCTTTCTGTGGCAATTTTAAAAAGTACACTGCATTTTGTTGAACCGCCACAAAGGATATGTGTGTGGACAGATATTTGTGGCAGATACTATCATATCTAGTGATTTTTGTTGTCAAACAGTTACCCCCCATTTACACTTTCTCCTCCCTGGAGACGTTTTAATATCAAATGGAAGGACCTGCAGTTGTGTTTCCTTGGTAACAGACAATGTTTTTTTTTAATCTCTTCCTCATTTTAGCTTAAGGCTCCTTGGCTGAATTCAGAGAGAACACTGTTATGTTATTTTTTCCTTGTCTGAAAACCCAATTGCTCCTTTGGCAGATCAGGGAGAATCTCGAGATTAAGGTAGACTTCCAAGACGGATCACGGCAATCAGGATGATACCAGACAGAGGAAGTGAGCTTCCACTGAGTTTTGTATCAGTGCTCTGTGTTCTTTGTGGTGGTGTAGCCTAGTACTTGGTTTTTATCTCCTCCCCAAATGGCTCTATTTTCCCTCAGGCGCGCTTGTTCAGTGAAACCACATTTCCACTGAAGTGTCATGAGGCCTATGTTTACACATACAGGAGCACCAGGTAGTACTCCTCGGATAGAGCTAAAAGGAACACAGCTGCTTCAGTGCACTGATTGGGTAGAAGTAGGATACATTAGCTCCCTCAGGCTGTGTGGAATCTTTGCCCTCAGAACAACCTCAATTCGTTGGGGCATGGACTCTACAAGGTGTCAAAAGCGTTCCACAAGGATGTTGGCTCATGTTGACTCCAATGCTTCCCACAGTTGTGTCAAGTTGGCTGGATGTCCTTTGGGTGGTGGACCATTCTTGATAGACACAGGAAACTGTTGAGCATGAAAAACCCAGCAGCGTTGCAGTTCTTGACACAAACCGGTGCACCTGTCACCTACTACCATACCCCATTCAAAGGCACTTAAATATTTTGTCTTGCCCATTTACCCTCTGAATGGCAAACATACGCAATCCACGTTTCAACAGTCTCAATACTTAAAAATCCTCCTTTAACCAGTTTCTTCCTCTTCATCTATACTGATTGAAGTAGATTTAACAAGTAACATCAATAAGGGATCATAGCTTTCACCTGTATTCACCTGATCAGTCTTTGTCATGGAAAGAGCAGGTGTTCTTAATGTTTTGTGTAGTCAGTGTGTAGTCAGTGTGTAGTCAGTGTGCTGTGGTACTATCTGGACGATATCCTGCTGTTCACCAGCTGATAGACATTATTTATTTAGCCAGAAATGCCTTGAGAATGCAGAGGAATCTTACAGACATACAGCAGCTTACTCTCCAGTGAGGTTGTGTTAGAGAGAGAGATAATTATCTCTGATTTTCTCTGCTGTAATCATAATAATTTGGAGGAAGAAAAAATCATGGAGGTGGCTTTATATTCTATTGTCTCCCAAGTGGAGGATGAATGAGAGATATTGTCTCTTTCTTGTTTACCTGTTTCCTTGCGGTGGGCAAAGAGATAAAGTAATGAAGTTTGACTTGAAGCCTTTGGGCCAGGGCCCCTGCATGCTAATTGGAATCCTATGTAAATGAACTCTTCCTCCTATGCACCTTCCCATGGGCTCGCTCTGTTGGAATACATTTGTTGATATCCCGAATGATGCAAGGGTTGACCCCCCACCCACCTCTCTTCTCCTGTCTCTTACCATCCCAAGTGACATGCTTTATCATGGCTCTGTGTTCCTGGGGGAAAATGAATCTGCATTGTGAAAACGCGGGCCGTGATTGTGCATACAAATGCATGGCTCTGGGCCGTGAAAATGGAAAATCTGCTGGAGCCTCTTCAGAATGAGAAATGCTGTCGCAGCAGCTGTGCTGGCCTGGATAGAGTACTTTTGGCAAGTGTTAATAAAGCCTGAAGAGGCACTCGCTATCTGTTCCCAGTCCTTTCTTATAGATAGCAGCGGGAATGAGTGGAGAACTATGGGCATCCTCTGCAATGTTGGAGAACACTCCTCATATCTCAGGGAAAGGTTGTGCTGGTTTTCTGTATTTTTCTGTTCTCTGTTGTTGCATATGTGATTTCAGAAGTATAAACAGGTCATGGCCAGTTCCTTTAGATGGTGTATTTTGGGAAAGTATATCAAAGGATAACCTAAATAAATACAAATGTATACAATACACACTGAGTATACCAAACATTAGGAGCACCTTCCGAATATTGAGTTGCACCCCCCTTTGCCCTCAGAACAGCCTCAATTCATCAGGGCATGGACTCTACAAGGCGTCCAAAGTGTTCCACAAGGATGCTGGCTCATGTTAACTCCAATGCTTCCCACCGTTGTGTCAACCAGCAGCATACCACCCTGCATACCACTGCTGGCTTGCTTCTGAAGCTAAGCAGGGTTGGTCCTGGTCAGTCCCTGGATGGGAAACCAGATGCTGCTGGAAGTGGTGTTGGAGGGCCAGTACAAGGCACTCTTTCCTCTGGTCTAAAAAAATATCCCAATACCCCAGTGATTGGCGACACTGCCCTGTGTAGGGTTCCATCTTTCGGATGGGATGTTAAATAGGTGTCCTGACTCTCTGGGGTCATTAAAGATCCCATGGCACTTATTGTAAGAGTAGGGGGGTTAACCCTGGTGTCCTGGCTAAATTAACCAATCTGGCCCTCAAAGCATCACAGTCACCTAATAATCCCCTGTTTACAATTGGCTCATTCATCCCCCTCCTGTAATCATTCCCCAGGTTGTTGCTGTAAATGAGAATGTGTTCTCAGTCAACTTGCCTGATAAAATAAAAAAAATTGGCTGGATGTCTTTTGGGTTGTGAACCATGCTTGATACACACAGGAAACTGTTGAGTGTGGAAAAACCCAGCAGCCTTGTTGTTCTTGACACAATCCAGTGTGCCTGGCACCTACTGCCATACCCTGTTCAATCTTTTGTCTGCCCATTCACCATCTGAATGGCAGACATACACAATCCATGACTCAAAAGGCTTAAAAAATGTCTTCTCCTCCTCAGCTACACTGATTGAAGTGAATTTAACAAGTGACATCAGTAAGGGATCATAGCTTTCACCTGGATTCACCTGGTCAGTCTATGTCATGGAAAGAGCAGGTGTTCTTAATGTTTTGTACACTCCATGTGGAATAGAATGTATGATATTACCGAATTTCTTTACTGAATTTAAAGAAAATGTGTGCTCCATTTGTGTTGTTCTTTGGCTTTAACGGAAAAATACTCTGCATTTGGAGTCATGTCTGTATCAAGTCTTATAATGACTTTTTGTCAATACAATACATCCAGTGTATTTTCAACCTCTTGTCATTCCACTCCAGACAACACTGCCAGCATCGTGGCACGGAGGCGTCAGTTCAGCCAGGCGGAGCAGGATCTCTACCAGCTTCCTGTGGTTGTCAGGGACGGGGGGGAGCCCGTCCTGAGCAGCACCTCCACCCTGACCCTCCGAGTGTGTGTCTGCCAGAGAGGAGGTAGCAGCAGTAGCAGCAGCAACAGAGTGAGGACCTGCCAAGTCCCGGCCTTCCTCTCCACAGCTGGCCTGAGCACCGGGGCCTTTATCGCAATTCTGCTTTGCATCATCATCCTGCTGGGTAAGAGACAAGAGAAGTCGAAAGGGGGTGGGAGGTAGGGGGCACGTGGAGGAGAGGAGATGGGAGAGAGAAAGAGAGGGAGAGAGAAAGAGAGGGAGGGAGAAAGAGAAAGAGAAAGAGAAAGAGAAAGAGAAAGAGAAAGAGAAAGAGAAAGACAGAGACAGAGACAGTGAGAGAGAGGCGGCTCTATCTTGCCTAGAGGTAGAAATATTGAAAGGCTTCACACCAGCTGAAGGAGTACCTCTGGCTGATTTGTTTCTTGCAGCAGAAGGCCACAAGTCCCCTCTCAAATCACTTTGCAGGTCGTTGCCATCAGAGAACCAGGTGTGTGTTTTGAACCTTTAGACTGGTGCAGTGTAATGACATATTGTAAGTTGCTGTGGTCTTGTCCCCTCTCCTCTGACATGTCCTGTACTGTAGCCATCGTGGTGCTATTTGTCCTCCTGCGGAGCAAAAAGGGCAAGAAGGAGCCGTTGATCATCTCTGAGGAGGACATCCGGGAGAACGTGGTCACATACGATGATGAGGGCGGTGGCGAGGAGGATACGGAGGCGTTTGACATTGCAGCGCTGCGGAACCCCGCCGGGGCAGAACAGAGGAGGCTGCGGCGGGAGGTAAGGTCTGGGGAGGAGGGGTGGCTGGTGGCCTGCGGGCCCCAGAGTCCGTCTCTTGTGCTGCTCGACACAGAGGACATGCACCACGTCATCAGACAGAGAGTAGTAGACGCTGACAAGGACACCAGCGGACCACCCTATGACTCCCTCCAGACGTACGCGTATGAGGGCTGCGGCTCACCCACGGGGTCAGTCAGCTCTCTGGGGCTGGCCCAGGTCCTGCCCCTTGAACTCAGCTACAGTGACCTGGAGGACTGGGAGCCGGAGGGCCACATGCAGGCCAGACTGTTTGGGACAGAACTCTCTGAGACAGAACAGACCATAACCCCCTAATGTAAAACATCTCTCCTCTTCTAACCAGTTTAAGGTTAACCTAGCGATACAAAGCTATTTGAGTTGTACAACTTGATCCTTTTTTGTGTGGAATTGACTGTCATTTAACACTGGTCTCTGTCAAGTGGAGTGGAGGAAACTATTTAAATATTTTTAGAAAAACAAATTATGAAGTTGGTATAAAAAGAAAACGATTTTCCCAAGTGTATATTTTTATTGATGAATAAAGTGCAGTGATTTCAGATAAGTGAATTTACGTGCAAGTCTTGTGTCATATTGTATAATGTGTCTGGTCCCACAGGAGTATCCTTAGTACCGTTGTGGTAAGTATCTGGGTCAGTTTCCATACAGCAACTCAGAGTTGGAGTGCTGATCTTTGATCACGTCCTCTCTGTCCGTATGATTGTAGTCATTATGATCTAAAAGGCTAAACTGATTCTAGATCAGCACTCCAACTCTGAGACGCTTTATGAATGCGGACCCTGTTCTTATCATTATGCTTGCTGACCCCACAGTCTTGAAGTACTACAGTAACCTTCCGAGGTCTTTCAACTCTTTCTTAAGTTAACCAATGTAAATTGGTGCACGAGAAGAAAAACTACATCACAGGAGCAGATCAACTTTTAATTGGGAAACAACACAATTCTATGGATGATAATTGGATCCAAATGCTTTGGTGTACAGCTTTTGATTTTGGAGCTGGGATTTATAAACCAGTTGTGAAACAGTCTTGTTTCCTGCTCAGACTTGATCAATTCCCACGAGAGCCCGGCTCCATAAATAAAGGAACAATAAACCGCTCCTTAATGTCTTTATAATAACGGGCGATGAGGGGAAATCTCATTTGAATTACAGACAATATGAATCTATGTTTAACTTTCTGATGATACACATCAAACAGGAAGAAAGGTCATCAAGTCAGAGCTCGTCCATTTACTCACACCGTCTTATATATCCCATTGAAATGTTAACACGTGACTCCCACGTCTGTCACACTTTTGAATATGACAGTACAGCCACACAGTCCATAACACCATTCCACACCCACCTACAATAATACACGTACAATATATGCTGCATTGCAAACATTCTTATTGTGCCACTTATTCACAGCAAGGTAATTAGGGGAGATGTGTGTGTACTTATTCCTTTTTGAAAACAACTGTGACCACAACATAGATAATCATTTTGTTGCCATAGTGGTGGCGAAATGATGAATAATGCATTACTATATAATTGCATTCTATCAGAGAAGGATGTTTAAAGGCTATGGAGGGTAAATAGCATCTCTGCGGCCACCATCAGAAATTTGATTACTTACGTCCCACAAAGGAAAAAGGAAACGCACCCAATGAACTGCTATGACAATTTTGCTTTAAAGTTGTCGGATCAACAGAGCCAATGATAAAGGGGAAATCCTGGTAAGTCCCAGTGAATATTTTCAAATACATCCTGTGTCTCAGTGTTATCTGATGCTATATACTCCCTCATCAATTAATGATTGTATTCATTTGGCCATGAAAAATACTGTTACAGCTGTTACAGTTAGAGACTACATTACATGTAGGCTACGTAATAGTTGTCACCGATTGGATGTTGGCGTGTTATCATTCAATATCGAGGAGAAACTAAACAAATACTGTAGCTACATGTAAAAAGCATACCTATGTTTTATTTCAGTATGTCCATCCATCCCAATGAAGATAGTAGAATGAAGCCCTGATACCAGTCATCGACTGTACCCTCTCTCCATAAAACATGAAAGCAGACTGTGTGATTTGGACTTAACAACCAATGCTAATGCTACTCTTAATTAGCATTCAAGATACTGGCATTTAGGAAGTGAACATAATTATTGCAGGAAATAATGTACTTTTGCTCTTTTTCATCTTTGCACAGTTCCATTTGGACTTGAGATCCAGCTTCCCTGCCATTCTACTGCTCTAGTGGCTGTTTCATAAGCTCCAATCAGTATAAAAGTATCCATTATTTTAATAGGCCTACTGTTAAATAATTAATGTAGAAAATAAAATCTAAAGCCAAAACAAATGTTTCGCTTGATAAAGGCGAGGTGTTATAAATCCAATAGAAATTCACTTCTGCATTGAACAGAACTTGTCATTGTTGCCACAAGCTTAAAATAGTCAGGGTTTCTGAGTATGTTTACCTAGGGGAATTTAGAAATGTATACTGCTTTACAGCACCTGTCACTACCTCCCTCTCTCTCATAAGACAAGCTACTCTTGCTCCTGAATCCTGTCTGGCTGGAAAAATATGAAGAATTTCTATCATTTTCTTTCAGACTGCGCTGTACACTGTAGCTACACACCCTCCTATTGTGCAAAATTGATTAGACGTGCTAATAGCTACAAAAGTAGAACGTAAACGAATGTAGAATGTCACATGGCGTTTGGTCCCCCTCTGCATAAATAGTTGGGGGAATCAAACAGTGATGAGCTGTTCTACTACACAGACCAGAGCCGGTGTGCTGTAATTTCCCATGCTGCGTTTGACAGCTACAGTGGTGCAGGAGCTAAGGCATAGACATTCTCCATGCTCTGATAGACATGACTGCTGGTATCAGACATAATGAACTACATAATTGGCCATCATTATTGATGGATGAGAGGGAAACACTATCCTTTCTCTGGAGATACAGGGGTGGTCACTGTGTCTTGGGGAATGTTGTGTTTCTCCATCATTTTGTTGAACAACTGACAGAACCACCTGAAAATATATGGTATATTAAGCTATAATTCATGAAAATTAACATTTATAATTATCATGGCTTTCTATGATCTAATAAGACACACTTACGTGGAATGATTGTGTTCCTAACCGAATACAGTGGTAGAAACTAGGCGGCAGGTAGCCTAGCGGGAGTGTTGGGCCAGTAACTAAAAGGTTGCTGGTCTAACTAGGCGAAAAATCCTTCGATGTGCCCTTGAACAAGGCACTTAACCCTAACCCTTAACCCTACCCTGTTCCTGTTTCGTCTGCTAAATAACTAAAATGTACAAATGCTAAATTAAATAATTGGGTCTGGCCCACCATTCCAGAGAAAATATGTTGCTGTTACATGTTGACTCTGCCATGCCATCAGTCTTCAGCGAGGTAATTCATTTGAGGATTGTTTGTATTCCAACCGTCATACTCAATCTGTGAATTCCATTCATCAACACCCACATTCCTTTCCCCATCATATGGAATACCCTGGAGTGGGCTGTTTGAAGCACAAATGGACCTCATGATCTTGACAAGTTTGATACCGCAGTAAACCTTTGCATAATCCTCACACATCCCTAAGGCACCCTGGCTGAGGAAAACATCTATCGATACCATAAACACCATCTGGGTGGGCAAGATGTTTCAGCTGTATACATATTTTCAATGATCAAAGTAGAATGTACAGAAGTGCAGAAAGGTATACGAGCCACTAAGATGTACTATACGGGATGTGCACAATTTTATCTTACATAATTAAGTATTTTTGTAGCAGCGTGTGCAGTCAGGCATCATATTAGTGCTATTTCTCACGCTCAACTTCTCCAATGAAGTTATTGCAGGCGAGGGCAATAGTTCAAATTATCTGCACATTGTTGATTACAGGGAATCCTTAGGTAGGAGTAGCCTTCTCTGAGGGGACTTTGGCTCTTTGATATGGAAGCGAGTGCACTGTGCAGGGTTTTCTGGGTGCTTGGCCTGAACACAGACAGACACAGGTGCATCTGCGGGAGGAATCAGAAGGATTACTCTCTGGCTTGTCTCCACACTAGGTGAGAGAGGGTGGGAGGGAGGGAGGGAGGGAGGGAGGGAGGGAGGGAGGGAGGGGGAGGGAGGGAGGCACAGGAGCAAGTCACGTGGTTCAGACAGGATGCTGGTGGGGTCTTTGATGGAGACTGACGCTATGACAAGAAGACAGCACCTGCCCAGCCCCAGTCCTGTGTGGCTCAGTTGGTAGAGCATGGCACTTACAACGCCAGGATTGTGGGTTAGCTTCCTGTGGGGGACCAATATGAGCAAATATGAACATTTATGGACTCACTACTGTAAGTTGCTCTGGATGAGAGTGTCTGCAAAATTATTATAAATAAATGTAGAAAAAAAATCAATAATGGAGAGATCACATGGGATACATCACAATAGCAGGCTCAGAGATACATCACAATAGCAGGCTTAGAGATACATCACAATAGCAGGCTTAGAGATACATCACAATAGCAGGCTTAGAGATACATCACAATAGCAGGCTTAGAGATATATCACAATAGCAGGCTTAGAGATACATCACAATAGCAGGCTCAGAGATACATCACAATAGCAGGCTCAGAGATACATCACAATAGCAGGCTTAGAGATACATCACAATAGCAGGCTCAGAGGTACATCACGATAGCATGCTTAGAGATACATCACAATAGCAGGCTCAGAGATACATCACAATAGCAGGCTTAGAGATACATCACAATAGTAGGCTCAGAGATACATCACAATAGCATGCTTAGAGATACATCACAATAGCAGGCTCAGAGATACATCACAATAGCAGGCTCAGAGATACATCACAATAGCAGGCTTAGAGATACATCACAATAGCAGGCTCAGAGATACATCACAATAGCAGGCTCAGAGATACATCACAATAGCAGGCTCAGAGATACATCACAATAGCAGGCTTAGAGATACATCACAATAGTAGGCTTAGAGATACATCACAATAGCAGGCTTAGAGATACATCACAATAGCAGGCTTAGAGATACATCACAATAGTAGGCTTAGAGATACATCACAATAGCAGGCTTAGAGATACATCACAATAGCAGGCTCAGAGATACATCACAATAGCAGGCTTAGAGATACATCACAATAGCAGGCTTAGAGATACATCACAATAGCAGGCTTAGAGATACATCACAATAGTAGGCTCAGAGATACATCACAATAGCATGCTTAGAGATACATCACAATAGCAGGCTTAGAGATACATCACAATAGCAGGCTTAGAGATACATCACAATAGCAGGCTCAGAGATACATCACAATAGCAGGCTTAGAGATACATCACAATAGCATGCTTAGAGATACATCACAATAGCAGGCTTAGAGATACATCACAATAGCAGGCTCAGAGATACATCACAATAGCAGGCTTAGAGATACATCACAATAGCAGGCTTAGAGAAACATCACAATAGTAGGCTTAGAGATACATCACAATAGCAGACTCACAGATACATCACAATAGCAGGCTCAGAGATACATCACAATAGCAGGCTCAGAGATACATCACAATAGCAGGCTCAGAGATACATCACAATAGTAGGCTCAGAGATACATCACAATAGCAGCCTCAGAGATACATCACAATAGTAGGCTCAGAGATACATCACAATAGTAGGCTCAGAGATACATCCCAATAGCAGCCTCAGGAGTATATCACAAATCAGGATCAGGAATACATCACAATAGCAGGCTTACAGATACATCACAATAGCAGGCTCAGAGATACATCACAATAGCAGCCTCAGGAATACATCACAAATCAGGCTCATGGATACATCACAATAGCAGGCTCAGAGATACATCACAATAGCAGGCTCAGGGATGCATCACAATAGCAGCCTCAGGGATGCATCACAATAGCAGCCTCAGGGATGCATCACAATAGCAGCCTCAGGGATGCATCACAATAGCAGGCTCAGGGATGCATCACAATAGCAGCCTCAGGGATGCATCACAATAGCAGCCTCAGGAATACATCACAATAGCAGCCTCAGGGATGCATCACAATAGCAGCCTCAGGGATGCATCACAATAGCAGGCTCAGGGATGCATCACAATAGCAGCCTCAGGGATGCATCACAATAGCAGCCTCAGGAATACATCACAATAGCAGGCTTAGAGATACATCACAATAGCACGCTCAGAGATACATCACAAATCAGGCTCAGAGATATATCACAGTAGCAGGCTCAGGGATGCATCACAAATCAGGATCAGGAATACATCACGATAGCAGCCTCAGAGATGCATCACAATAGCAGCCTCAGGGAGGCATCACAATAGCAGCCTCGGGAATACATCACAAATCAGGCTCATGGATACATCACGATAGCAGCCTCAGAGATACATCACAATAGCAGCCTCAGGAATACATCACAAATCAGGCTCATGGATACATCACGATAGCAGGCTCAGGGATACATCACAATGGCAGGCTCAGGAATACATCACAATAGCAGGCTCAGAGATACATCACAATGGCAGGCTCAGGGATGCATCACAATAGCAGGCTCAGGAATGCATCACAATAGCAGCCTCAGGGATGCATCACAATAGCAGCCTCAGGGATGCATCACAATAGCATCCTCAGGAATACATCACAAATCAGGCTCATGGATACATCACGATAGCAGGCTCAGGGATACATCACAATGGCAGGCTCAGAGATACATCACAATAGCAGGCTCAGGAATACATCACAATAGCAGGCTCAGGGATACATCACAATGGCAGTCTCAGGGATGCATCACAATAGCAGGCTCAGGAATGCATCACAATAGCAGCCTCAGGGATACATCACGATAGCAGGCTCAGGGATACATCACAATGGCAGGCTCAGAGATACATCACAATAGCAGGCTCAGGAATACATCACAATAGCAGGCTCAGGGATACATCACAATGGCAGGCTCAGGGATGCATCACAATAGCAGGCTCAGGAATGCATCACAAAAGCAGCCTCAGGGATGCATCACAATAGCAGCCTCAGGGATGCATCACAGTAGCAGGCTCAGAGATACATCACAATAGCAGGCTCAGAGATACATCACAATAGCAGGCTCAGAGGTACATCACGATAGCAGCCTCAGAGATACATCACAAATCAGGCTCAGAGATATATCACAGTAGCAGGCTCAGGGATGCATCACAAATCAGGATCAGGAATACATCACAAATCAGGCTCAGAGATGCATCATAATAGCAGCCTCAGGGATGCATCACAATAGCAGCCTCAGGGAGGTATCACAATAGCAGCCTCGGGAATACATCACAAATCAGGCTCATGGATACATCACGATAGCATGCTCAGGGATACATCACAATGGCAGGCTCAGAGATACATCACAATAGCAGGCTCAGGAATACATCACAATAGCAGGCTCAGAGATACATCACAATAGCAGGCTCAGGAATACATCACAATAGCAGGCTCAGAGATACATCACAATAGCAGGCTCAGAGATACATCACAATAGCAGGCTCGGAGATACATCACAATAGCAGGCTCAGGAATACATCACAATAGCAGGCTCAGGAATACATCACAATAGCAGGCTCAGAGATACATCATAATAGCAGGCTCAGAGATACATCACAATAGCAGGCTCAGAGATACATCACAATAGCAGGCTCAGAGATACATCATAATAGCAGGCTCAGGAATACATCACAATAGCAGGCTCAGAGATACATCACAATAGCAGGCTCAGAGATACATCACAATAGCAGCCTCAGGAAGACATCACAATAGCAGGCTCAGAGATACATCACAATAGCAGGCTCAGAGATACATCACAATAGCAGCCTCAGGAATACATCACAATAGCAGGCTCAGAGATACATCACAATAGCAGCCTCAGAGATACATCACAATAGCAGCCTCAGAGATAAATCACAATAGCAGCCTCAGGAATACATCACAATAGCAGGCTCAGAGATACATCACAGTAGCAGGCTCAGAGATACATCACAATAGCAGGCTTAGAGATACATCACAATAGCAGGCTCAGAGATACATCACAATAGCAGGCTTAGAGATACATCACAATAGCAGGCTTAGAGATACATCACAATAGCAGGCTTAGAGATACATCACAATAGCAGCCTCAGAGATACATCACAATAGCAGGCTTAGAGATACATCACAATAGCAGGCTCAGAGATACATCACAATAGCAGGCTCAGAGATACATCACAATAGCAGGCTTAGAGATACATCACAATAGCAGGCTCAGAGATACATCACAATAGCAGGCTTAGAGATACATCACAATAGCAGGCTTAGAGATACATCACAATAGCAGGCTTAGAGATACATCACAATAGCAGCCTCAGAGATATATCACAATAGCAGGCTTAGAGATACATCACAATAGCAGGCTCAGAGATACATCACAATAGCAGGCTCAGATATTTCAAAGGGTAAAGTAAAATGGTTCTAAACCAGACTACAAATAGCCAAAGGCTAGGTTTCTAACATTGGATGTTGTCTATCTGATACAAATCTTAACGCTTTGTTTGGCCATTGCCTGGAAAGATTGATGATACCTGTACCGTTGACTGATATGAGCTCATTGATATCAGGCTGTACACACTACTAGCTAGACACTAGCATTTCGCTGCACCTGCGATAACATCTGCAAATCTGTGTATTCGACCAATAAACTTTGATTATGATTTGAGTTCTGCCTGTACGTAGTTTACACAGACTGCTCTAGTCTAAACATTGTATAAACAGAAAATAACAAACATCAATTATCTTTGAATACAGGATTATAGTGGCTCTCTGCTAATACCTAAACTAAAAGGTCCATTGCCATTCTCAGCCTATTGTATGTCTGACATAAAAGAAGATAGGAGGTAAAGAGAAGGAGACAAAAATCATTATTTTAGTTTTGTGCGAAATCCAAAAATGTGATTCAAACAGCCTTCAAAGGATTCCAGATTTTGTTTTCATTCCAACCCCTGGGATTTTTTTTACCATGTACATACCTCAGTGAAGTCAAGGACAAATAGCAGAATGGCTCTCTGGAAACTGAGCGGCAACAACTTCAAAGAGAAATGTCTAAGGAATCGATGGGGAACGGAAGGATGCAATGCAATGAAGCAACGTAATTGATCTCATTATCATGGAAGTGTTGTAGTTTACTCTCTCTCTCTCTCTCTCTCTCTCTCTCTCTCTCTCTCTCTCCCTCTCTCTCTCTCTCTCTCTCTCTCTCTGTCTCTCGCTCTCGCTCTCTCTTCACTACTGTAACTTCCTGAAAGTTGATGAAAGCAACTTTACAAAATCAATTCTGACAGGTGGTGCAGTAAGTGTATAACATTTTGCTATCTTTTGCTATCTTTACACATTTTTCCCCCTGTTGTCTCTTATGTCTAAGGAGGACTGATGGGTCTCCTAAGGGAACAAGAGAGGTCTGAATCGATATCAGAAGGAAACCAAATGATGAACTACACTAACTGCACTAAGAAGAATTTAGCTGGGATATCTTGAGTGCTGGGAAAAGAAAAATCCATAACAAGTTCTTAATTATGGAGGGTAATGGAAAGTATTGGATTGACATTTCAGAGAGTGGACCACTTTTGTACATGATTAACATTTCGCCAGAAAAGAAAAAAAAGCGGCTCCATTAGTATGAACAATTTCATCCTTGACTGTATCAAATGCACATCAGGGGGGCTTCCAAATGCCAGTTGTTCTATTGGAGCCTGCCATGACCACCGACAATGTCTCCACGGGAAACCTGGAGACGCTGAAAGAACACTATATGGGAGCGATCGTCACATTAAAAGTCTCAGACGCTTAACTCTTGTATCCTATGTGCTTTCATGTTCCACTTAGGATATTTTTGATTGCATGTCTTTAAAGGAAATTGTATAAGTAGATGCACTTATACACTCTGAAGCAACAGTCCAAAGTGTATAATGGCAATGTATAAATGAAGTGCCTGAATTTTATACAGTGAGTAGTTTTGTTGTGACTTCATTATTGACTGATCGGATCCAGCAACACTTTATAGGCTACTATGCAGTCTTGCATTGCCTGCTCCTCTGCTTCTTACAGTAACCTGCATGTAGTTTGAGCTAAGATACTGCAGGGTGTAGGTATTGTTTGATACTGCATTAAATGCATTAAATACTGCAGAGAGAACCAGCTTCCAAGTGCTAAGCACAGGAGGTGTCTGCGTTGCACTGGGCCACGCACGCTGCTGTGCTGTAGCAGACTGCAAGGCGGTGTATTTTAATTCCCTTCACTGATCAATAGAAATACTTACACTTTCACAGATGAGATGAGCAGTTAGGCTCCACAGGGGACTACTCGGATCCATTGCTCTGCATACAAATGCTGTCCACTCTGGCATCCACACTGACTGTGTAGGGGCAGTATCATGGAATCATTCAGACGTTATTTCATAAGGTTAAGAGGTGGAAAGAATGTAAATTCACGAAACCTCATTATGATCCTACACTTTCAATATAACCAACTTTCACAAGAAACATTTGAATAAATCCACAATATACCCATAGCAGAGAGAATATGGCCTGAGGATTTGATGGATGGGTGTAGTGCAGATATTGGATAGCCTAAGTTCACTGTTGACTGCACCATTTCTTCCTCTAATTTAATATTCTCTTTCTGACACCCCACATCTGACCCACCTTCCGTGACTTGCTTTTTTATCCATGATACATTTAGGATGAAGTCCTGATATCTGTGATTAACTTTTAAGCATGTCTCAGTTACATTTTAATTACTTTCAGTATGTGCTCAGACGGAAGCTCCATTAGGCCTCATGTAGGCATAATTAAATTCCATGGCAGATTCTGCGATTGGGAAATGAGAGTGAGACTATCATCACGCTCAGCTATCTGTCTCAATGCTAATGACTAATTATTGGGCCCCCACTAGCCCTAAAGGACGACTGAAGAAAGTTTCACATCAGGGTTATTTCCTGGTGGCAAAGTCATATTACTAGTGGGGTTCTGTGTGGTGTGTAGTGACAGCGAGTGCCTGCAGATTTTGGAGCGAGGCAGTTTTTCACCCCAACTGAACGTCTGGGAATTGAATTGGATTATATCATACAGCTAATCAGAGGCTAAATATAAAAGTTCCCTCATCAAACATAAAACCCAAAGTGTTCTTTTTCTTTTCTAATGTGAACTAACCAAGCAGGAGGAAAAAATAAACTTCCACTATGTTGAATTTGTCTCAGATAGCTATGTCAGTAAAATGATATTACATCTAGTTACAGTTACACTGTACAGTGCGCTATCTTGGAGTTTGTGTCAGCTTGCTGTAGTAAGGCAATCAAAAATAACGGACTACCCGACGTACTGAGCATATGGGATATGGTAAAAGGGATTGGGGGTTGGTGGTATGTCTTACATAATGTCAGTGATTCTCTCGTTTACTGCAAAATGTACAGGGATTGGACTGCTGTTGACTGGGGTAAAGTAATTTTCTCTGATGAATCCCTTTTCCGATTGTTTGAGGCATCTGGAAAAAAGCTTGTCCGGAGAAGACAAGGTGAGCGCTACCATCAGTCCTGTGTCATGTCAACAGTAAAGCATCCTGAAAACATTCATGTGTGGGGTTGCTTCTCAGCCAAGGGAGTGGGCTCACTCACAATGTTGCCTAAGAACACATCCATGAAAAAATAATGGTACCAACACATCCTCCGAGAGCAACTTCTCCCAACCATCCAGGAACAGTTTGGTGACGAACAATGCCGTTTCCAGCATGATGGAGCACGTTGCCATAAGGCAAAAGTGATAACTAAGTGGCTCAGGGAACAAAATATTGATATATTGGGTCCATGGCCAGGAAACTCCCCAGACCTTAATCCCATTGAGAACTTGTGGTCAATCCTCAAGAGGCGGGTGGACAAACAAAAATCCACTAATTCTGACAAACTCCAAGCATTGATTATGCAAGAATGGGCTGCCTTCAGTCAGGATGTGGCCCAGAAGTTAATTGACAGCATTGCAGGGTGGATTGCAGAGGTCGTGAAAAAGAAGGGTCAACACTGCAAATATTGACTCTTTGCATCAACTTCATGTAATTGTCAATTAAAGCCTTTGAAACTTATGAAATGCTTGTAATTATACCATAGTAACATCTGACAAAAATATCTAATATCTATGGGACTTTAGATATATCTAATATCTAGAGTCCCATAGGGCGATGCACAATTGTACCAGCGTTGCCTGGGTCATTGGCCTGGGGCTTAACTTGGCTCATTGCACTCTAGAGACTCCTTGTGGAGGGAAGGCTCACTTCAGTCATCAGTTGAACTGTGTTTTCTCTGGCTCATTGGTGAAGCTGGCTTCCGGGTTCAGCGGGCGGGTGTTAAGAAGCACGGTTTGGCGTGTCATGTTGCGGGGGAAGCATGTCATGTTTCGGAGGATGCATGACTCGACCTTCGCCTCTCCCAAGCCTGCTGAGGAGTTTCAGCGACGAGACAAGATTGTAATTGTAACCGGATATCATGGAATTGGGGAGAAAAAAGAAAAAATGTAATAAGAAATTCCAATTATCTTCAATGAGGAACATGTGGAATTGGAATTTTGTTTACTTTCTGAATTGACAGGAATATAAATTGAAGCGACCCCAACCCAAGGGTTCACCTTGTCATCTGCATAGTGGTCAGGGTGCTTATGAAGGTTTAACTGAGGATGCATGAATACTACTTGGTACTTCGATGAAGAACAGAATTGTCTGTTGTTTGTAGAAATTCCCTTGCGGTTTCGTGGTCTTAGCTTGACCTTTTTCATTTTGTGGAAATACTGTAATACACCACCAGCATACCACAATGACTGAGCATACATACCACAATGACTGAGCATACATACCACAATGACTGAGCATACATAAAAGTGGAACTTTATCAAAGGCATTGTCCAGAATCCTTTTAGCACATTGAAGTAACCATTTATTCAACCTGTTAAAGAAAGACATTCAGGAAGCTGCCACCAGACAGACTTGTTAAAAGCAGTACACTTGTGTCACAATTATACAGAAACGCACAGTCTAAAGACGTCACTGGAGGATTGTACTGATGTTCAAGTGTTGTGTTAAATCCCAACACCTGATTCAATCTCCACAATGGATCAGCAGAGCTTGTTCAGTCTGCCTCCCAAATCCCTCTGAATACTAAACCTTATCTACCTCCACCAGCAGGCCACCACACTGTGTTCTCAGGGTGGCTCAGAGCAAGAGGAGACAGGTTTGCAATAAATGGAACATAGACAACAGATCGGAATATTGTATATTGCATTTGTGTAATACTATATTGTGTGATTCATCCAAGTGGTTTTATGTGTAATCAATCAGAAACTGAAATGAATTTTCAAATATTGTGTGAAACTAAACAATGACTTGTATGATAAATTCTCTGAAATATATTTTTGATTTTAAAACATGATCACCCATTGAGTTGTGCCACTCTGCTAAATCAATCAATCTGTCTCTCACATTACAATCTCGTCGTGACACAGACTGTCACCAACACCAAAAATGTACTATACAAATATTTTTGGAGTGATCTTCACAACCACCACTCAGATCAGGGCCCGTATCCACAAAGCATCTCAGAGTAGGAGAGCTGATCGAGAATCAGTTTAGCCTTTTAGATCATAGTAAATAAGATGATATGGACAGATCCTATATCAGCACTCCTACTCTGAGACGGTTTGTGTATATGAGCCATGGTCTCACCTGCTCTACATACTTAGGCAGAAAGACTCCACCATCTAGTGTATGATAGGAGCAACTGCATATGAGTGTCATGCCTCTGTAGCACTGTGCAAGGCTCATATACTATGTGACGATGGTTGGGTGTGGGATTCCCTTTTGGCAGTGATCTGTTGGAAATCATGTTCTACCCCTTACATTTTACAAATGAGGGATTTTTACAGCGAACCAGAGAATCCAAAGCCGATCTATGGACACCGATCTATGTTTTTGACCCTGCTCTCACACTCTGCAAGCAGGACTATCTGAGCATGCCTGTGTCTGAAGTGTCAAGATTTCACCCAGATCATACCATCACACCACTGATGGGGAGAACACACAGACAAATCAGTGAGCGGCAGGCCTAGAGGCCAAAGGTGTCCCTCTCAGCTCAGATCATGTTTCACTTTTTGTCTCCTGCCTAGTAATTATAATCCATCAACCATGAAATTGACAATTGTGGGAATATAGTCTCCCTGTGAGGTATGGGGCAGATTGCCAGTTCTTTCATTCCACTCTAGTACAATAGAGCGCGTGCACTGTGTGTGGCTAATCGGTCTAAATCAATCAAAAGATATGAGTGGGTGAATACATTAAAATCGATGAGTTATTGAATTATGAACACATTTAGAATAACATTACTACATGAAACAATATGTTATGATACAAATATGTTGCTTGTTATTTGGCCTATACAATA
Source organism: Oncorhynchus keta (assembly GCF_023373465.1). Taxonomy (NCBI): domain Eukaryota; kingdom Metazoa; phylum Chordata; class Actinopteri; order Salmoniformes; family Salmonidae; genus Oncorhynchus; species Oncorhynchus keta. The sequence goes on along the minus strand of NC_068443.1, from coordinate 26,415,290 downwards.
ACTTCAATAAGCAGGTACAAGAACAATACATGTCTGAATTCAAAGACATAAGTGTAATTGTATCATTATGACAATGTGCATACATACTGAACAAAAATATAAACGCAACATGTAAAGTGTTGGTCCCATGTTTCATGAGCTGAAATAAATGATTCAAGAAATGCTTATTTCTCTCAAATTTTGTGAACAAATTTGTTTACATCCCTGTTAGTGAACATTTCTCCTCTGCCAAGATAATCCATCCATCTGACGGGTGCGGCATATCACGAAGCTGATTTAACAGCTGGGGACAATAAAAGGCCACTCTAGAATGTGTCAATATGATTAATTGTACAGCAGCCTTATGGCTTGGGGGTAGAAGTTGTTAAGGAGCCCTTTGGTCCTAGACTTGGCTCTCCGGTACCACTTTCCATGCGGTAGCAGAGAAAATAGTCTATGACTTGGGTGACTGGAGTGTCTGACCATTTTTTGGGCTTTCCACTGACACCGCCTATTATATACTGTAGGTCCTGGATGCAGGAAGCTTGGCCCCAGTGATGTACTGGGCCTTACAGACTACCCTCTGTTGCGCCAAACGGTCAGATGCTAAGAAGTTGCCATACCAGGCGGTGATGCAACCGTCCAGGATGCTCTCGATTGTGCAGCTGTAGAAGTTTTTGGTGGTCTGGGGACCCATGCCAAATCTTTTCAGTCTCTTGAGGGGGAAAGATGTTGTCATGCCCTCTTAACCACTGTCTTGGTGTGTTTGGACCATTCGGTGGTGATGTGGACATCAAGGAACGTGAAACTCTCGACCTGCTCAGATACAGCCCCTTTTAATGGGGGCCAGTTCAGCCAACTTTTTCCTGTAGTCCACAATCAGCTCCTTTGTCTTGCTCACATTGATGGAGAGGTTGTTGACCTGGCACCACACTGCCAGTTCTCTGACCTCATTTACATTTACATTTACATTTAAGTCATTTAGCAGACGCTCTTATCCAGAGCGACTTACAAAAACCTCCTCGCTATAGGCTGTCTCATCGTTGTCAGTGTTCAGGCCTACCACTGTTGTATCGTCAGCAAACTTAATGATGGTGTTGGATTCGTGTTTGGCCACGCAGTCGTGGGTGAACAGTAAGGACAGGAGAGGACTAAGTACATACCCCTGAGGGGCCCCAGTGTTGAGGATCAGCGTGGCAGACGTGTTGTTGCCTACCCTTACCACCTGGGGGCGGCCCGTCAGGAAGTCTAGGATCCAGTTGCAGAGGGAGGTGTTCAGTCCCAGGGTCCTTAGCTCAGTCATGAGCTTTGTGGGAACTATGGTGTTGAACGCTGAGCTGTAGTCAATGAACAGCATTCTCACGTAGGTGTTCCTTTTATCCAGGTGGGAAAGGGCAGTATGGAGTGCGATTCAGTTTGTGTCATCTGTGGATCTGTTGGAGCAATATGCAAATTGGAGTGGGTCTAGGGTTTCTGGGAGGATGCTGTTGATGTGAGTCATGACCAGCCATTCAAAGCATGGCTACCGACGTGAGTGCTACGGGGCGGTAGTCATTTAGACAGGTTACCTTCGCTTCCTTGGGCAAAGGGACTATGGTGGTCTGCTTGCTACATGTAGGTACTACAGACTCGGTCAGGGAGAGGTTGAAATATCAGTGCATGCTTTGAGTACATGTCCTGGTAATCAATCTGGCCTTGCGGCTTTGTGAATGTTGACCTGTTTAAAGGTCTAATTCACATTGGCTATCGAGAGCGTTATCAAACAGTAATACAGAATAGCTGGTGCTCTCATGCATGCTTCAGTGTTGCTTGAGTCGAAGCGAGCATAAAAGGGATTTAGCTCATCTGGTAGCCTCGTGTCACTGGGCAGCTCGCATCTGGGTTTCCCTTTGTAGTCCGTAATAGTTGTCAAGCTCTGCCACATCCGCCGAGCATCAGAGCCGGTGTAGTAGGATTCAATCTTAATCCTGTATTGACACTTTGCTTGTTTGATGGTTCGTCTGAGGGCAAAGCGGGATTTCTTATAAGCGTGTGGATTAGTGTCCCGCTCCTTGAAATCGACAGCTATAGCCTTTAGCTCAATGCGGATGTTGCCTGTAATCCATGGCTTCTGGTTGGGATATGTACGCACGGTCACTGTTGGGACGACGTCGTCGATGCACTTATTGATGAAACCAATGAATGAGGTGGTATACTCCTCAATGCCATTGGATGAATCCCTGAACTTATTCCAGTCTGTGCTATCAAAACAGTCCTGTAGCGTAGCATCCGGGTCATCTGACCACTTCCGTAATGAGCGTTTCACTTATCATAAGCCGCCTCCAATGTCATTTTAGAGGACTTGGCAGTACATCCAACCGGCCTCACATGTACAGACCATGTGTAACCACGCCAGCCCAGGAACTCCACTTCTGTGAGACCAGCCACCCGGACAGCTGACGAAATCGAAGAATTTCTGCACAAACTGTCATAAGTCGTCTCTGGGAAGCTCTTCTGCTTCAATGTCGTCCTACCCAGGGTCTTGACCTGACTGCAGTTCGGCATCACAACCAACTTCATTGGTAAAATGCTCACCTTCGATGGTCACAGGAATACGGTAGAAGTGTGCTTTTCACAACTTCAGCTGTACCGGGCAAATGGCAGTGTGTGTGGCGTCGTGTGGGCCAGCAGTTTGCTGATGTCAACAGGGAGGGTTATGGTATGAGCAGGCATAAGCTACGGTTTGGGATGCTCTGGGTCGACGTGTACAACAACGAGTTCCAGTTCCAGCCAATATCCAGCAACTTGGGAAACAGGCCACAAATTCCACAGGCCACAACCAACAGCCTGATCAACTTTATGTGTCGCGCTGCATGAGGCAAATAGTGGTTTCACCAAATACGAACTGGTTTTCTGATCTATGCCCCTACTTTTGTTTTGGTATCTGTGACCAACATACAGTATGCATATCATATGCGTATCCAGTCATGTGAAATCCATAGATTAGGGCCTAATGAATTTATTTAAATTGACTGATTTCCTTATATGAACTGAAAACGCTGAGTTCTGCTGAGTTCATTTGTTGAAATTGTTGTATGTTGCGTTTATATTTTTGTTCAGCGTAACACTTCAGGCTGTGTGTGGAGAAATAAAATACATCTCATGTTGTTCTGGAACAGAGTTCTGGCATCCTGCGTCCTATTCCACAGAATTGTCATAAGTAGGACCAAGAGTTTTTCCTCACCATGAAATCTCTTCAGGAAAAACTCCCTTTCCCTGCAGAAGACCAAACTGTGTTGTCAGAATTGAACCACAAGAGGACACTAGAGGGTTTCATGATAATTTCTAAATGCTCATAAAACCAGTGCACAAAGTAGCCACAAGATGGGGACATTAGATACAATCAAAAGTAACAATCAAATTGGTGACTCAGTCCAAAACGTTTGACAGCGTTAGACTAATGTAGTGTCAAACAAGAGTATACATTAAAATATGCAGTTTTAGATTGTGATACCATCATCCATGGCCTCAACACATGGGAGAATCAGGTGTATGATCAAACCATCTTCATCTCACAGTTTTGGACTGAATTGTAGGCAGGTCGTTCTTGAATTGTTGTGGCATTTGCGTTCCTTGCCTTTACAACCATGAAACACACACTAAAATGACAAATAGTTCAATATCATACATGTTTTTGTTTATATCAAATGTTTTATCAATCACAAAACATAATGCAAGTCCTTTTGTAATGCAAAACTTTGTTTATACATTGTTTTAAGTACAGATGTACTTCATTTGATATTTTGTTGCTGAGAATTTTCCTTCACTGCAGGAAATGCAGATGAGCTTCCTGATTTATATAAATTCACTGAAAACCTTTTCGACATTTTGTTGCATTACAGCTTTATTCTAAAATGGATTACATTTTTTTTTAATCTTCATCAACCTACTCATAATACCCAACAATGACAAAGCAAAAACAGGTATTTTAAGAAATTTTTGCAAATGTATAAAAAAAAAATTAAAAAACAGAAATACCTTATTTACATAAGTATTCAGACCTTTTGCTATGAGACTTGAAATTAAGCTCAGGTGCATCCTGTTCCCATCGATCACCACTGAGATTTTCTACAAGCTGATTGGAGTCCACCTGTGGTAAATTCAGTTGATTGGACATGATTTAGAAAGGCACATATCTGTCAATATAAGGTCCCACAGTTGACAGTGCATGTCAGAGCAAAAACCAAACCATGAAGTCGAAGGAATTGTCTGTAGAGCTCCGAGACAGGATTGTGTCGAGGCACAGTGGCAACCTGTTATCGGGGTAGGGGTCTTCATTAAAGAAAATAGTTAGCCAATAATTTAGTATGTCATCATTTTAGCATGTCGTCAATTTGATGATTCCATTGATAATTTGTTGAGTCTAAATCCAACGTGTAAATTGGTCTTAATTAATTTAATGAAGGGAAATAACATTGTGAGCAAATTATTAATAATCACTTTAGTAAAATATTTAAAAATTATTGACTACCTTAGATTTGAACATCAGTTCCCTCCATTTGAGAAAATCCTGAAATAGGGGTTTAAGAACAATGTGGCATGTAAATGTAAAGTTATGCATTGGTTTATTTGAAGACTGCTCTCACCTTAAAGTCTGGCATCTTGTGATATCTTAACCTGTTTATATTTCTGCACCTGATTATCATAATGTCAATATTAGTACTGTACACATTTCAGTGAGGGTATTTTTCTTTATCTTGACGTGACCTTTCCTCGTGATATTGTACCATAGACATACTCTAATCTTATTGTGCGATACGTGGCATAGCCTATATATTTGAAGAGTTTCATTCCAAAATGCTCTGTGTTAATTTTCTGAAATGTTGATAAATGAACTTTAATTGTTTAATGAAATTATGTGTTTTTTCACTATCTGCTGAGGCAGGGTAGCTTAGTGGTTAGAGTGTTGGACTAGTAACCGGAAGGTTGCAAATTCAAATCCCTGAGCTGACAAGGTACAAATCTGTCATTCGGCCCCTGAACAGGCAGTTAACCCACAATTCCTAGGCCGTCATTGAAAATAAGAATTTGTTTTTAACTGACTTGCCTAGTTAAATAAAGGTTAAATATATATATATATATATATATATATATAATAATCATGGTATGGGGTTGTTAAATATGTTTGTTTGAAACATATCACTTGATGGTTTCATTTCAGAGAATCAAATAATCATGTGTTTTGCTAAATGCTACATATCCACATCACTCTCAGGGGTTGACCAAGAACCTGATGGTCAGAGTTCCTCTGTAGAGATGGGAGAACCTTACAGAAGGACAACCATCTCTGCCTGCCCTCCACCTATCAGACCTTTATGGTAGAGTGGCCAGACCTAAGCCACTCGCTTGGAGTTTGCCATTAGACACCTAAAGGACTCTTATACCATGAGAAACAAGATTCTCTGGTCTGATGAAACCAAGATTGAACTATTTGGCCTGAATGCCAAGCATCACTTCTGGAGGAAACCTGGTACCATCCATACGGTGAAGCATGGTGGTGGAAGACTAGTCAGGATCGTGGCAAAGATGAATGGAGCAGAGTACAGAGAGATCCTTGATGAAAACCTGCTCCACATAGAAGGTTCACCTTCCAACAGGACAACCACCCTAAGCACACAGCCAAGACAATGCAGGAGTGGCTTCGGGACAAGGCTATGACTGTCCATGAGTGGCCCAGCCAGAGCCCGGACTTGAACCCAAATGAACATCGCTGGAGAGACCTGAAAAGAGCTGTGCAGCAACACTCCCCATGCAACCAGACAGAACTTGTGAGGATCTGCAGAGAAGAAAGGGAGAAACTCCCCAAATAGAGGTAGGCCAAGCTTGTAGCGTCATACCCAAGAAGAGTTGAGGTTGTAATCACTGCCAAAGGTGCTTCAACAAAGTACTGCGAAAAGGAAATGAATACTTATGTAAAAGTGATATTTATGTTTTTATATTTTATAAATTAGCAAACATTTATAAAATCCTGTTTTTGTTTTGTCATTATGGGGTATTGTGTGTAGATTCATGAGGGGGAAAAACAATTTAATATATTTTAGAATAAGGCTGTAACCTACTGTACCAAAATGTGGAAAACGTGAAGGGGTCTGAATACTTTCTGAAGCCACTGTATATTGTAAAAACAAAGAAGGCTATTTAAATAAATACAAATGTTCTAGCATAATGTGTGACCCTCAGTTTTATGGCTTTGGTGTTATCACATTGAAAATCACTGATTACAAAGATATACAAGGACCTAGAACATTCTCTGCAGTGGCAACCTGTTATCGGGGTAGGGGTCTTCATTAAAGAAAATAGTTAGCCAATAATTTAGTATGTCATCATTTTAGCATGTCGTCAATTTGATGATTCCATTGATAATTTGTTGAGTCTAAATCCAACTTGTAAATTGGTCTTAATTCATTTAATGAAGGGAAATAACATTGTGAGCAAATTATTAATAATCACTTTAGTAAAATATTTAAAAATTATTGACTACCTTAGATTTGAACATCAGTTCCCTCCATTTGAGAAAATCCTGAAATAGGGGTTTAAGAACAATGTGGCATGTAAATGTAAAGTTATGCATTGGTTTATTTGAAGACTGCTCTCACCTTAAAGTCTGGCATCTTGTGATATCTTAACCTGTTTATATTTCTGCACCTGATTATCATAATGTCAATATTAGTACTGTACACATTTCAGTGAGGGTATTTTTCTTTATCTTGACGTGACCTTTCCTCGTGATATTGTACCATAGACATACTTTAATCTTATTGTGCGATACGTGGCATAGCCTATATATTTGAGGAGTTTCATTCCAAAATGCTCTGTGTTAATTTTCTGAAATGTTGATAAATTAACTTTAATTGTTTAAAGAAATTATGTGTTTTTTCACTATCTTCTGAGGCAGGGTAGCTTAGTGGTTAGAGCGTTGGACTAGTAACCGGAAGGTTGCAAATTAAAATCCCAGAGCTGACAAGGTACAAATCTGTCGTTCGGCCCCTGAACAGGCAGTTAACCCACTATTCCTAGGCCATCATTGAAAATAAGAATTTGTTTTTAACTGACTTGCCTAGTTAAATAAAGGTTCAAATATATATATATATATAATAATCATGGTATGGGGTTGTTAAATATGTTTGTTTGAAACATATCACTTGATGGTTTCATTTCAGAGAATCAAATAATCATGTGTTTTGCTAGATGCTACATATCCACATGACTCTCAGAGAAATACGTAGTAGTGCCAGGTATTACACTATCATCTGGTGAACAGCAGGAAATCATCCAGATAGTACCACAGCACACGGACTACACTCTGACTATATACTGACTACACAAAACATTAAGAACACCTGCTCTTTCCATGACAAAGACTGATCAGGTGAATCCAGGTGAAAGCTATGATCCCTTATTGATGTTACTTGTTAAATCTACTTCAATCAGTATAGATGAAGGGAAGGAGACAGGTTAAAGAAGGATTTTCCTGAGACAATTGAGACATGTATTGCGTATGTGTGCCACTTAGAAGGTGAATGGGCAAGACAAAAGATTAAAGTGCCTTTGAACAGGGTATGGTAGTAGATGCCAGGCGCACCGGTTTGTATGGGTCAAGAACTGCAACGCTGCTGTTTTTTTCATGCTCAACTGTGTCCTGTGTGTATCAAGAATGGTCCACCACCCAAAGGACATTCAGCCAACTTGACACAACTGTGGGAAGCATAAGAGTCAACTTGCAACACCTTGTAGAGTCCATGCCCCCCAACGAATTGAGGATGTTCTGAGGGTAAAAGAGGGTGCAACTCAATATTAGGAAGGTGTTCCTTATGTTTTGTACACTCAGTGTATAGCATTTTGCAAGAAAACACATTTTCATACACATCTAAAATCTATGAATAAAAAATCTAAGAACAGTAATATTTTACACATACATGAAGGTACGCATAAGCAATCATTTCTGATGAAAAAACAAATGTGAAAAATGTGTGGATACAGCGTGTTGGAAATAAACTTTTCATTTACCGGTGGTGCATAATTAGTATTCAAGAAAGATGAATATTGTATGATGTATAACACACTTCATAGATCTTGGTATTGACTTTTCTCATCCAAGTGATTATACTAATTGCAGAATCACTCAAGTAGTGTGTAGATCGGAGTCTAACATGGTCCTGCAAATGCAGTGTTGGTGTTGCTAAGCAATGGGGGGGCCACATCTGTGTGAATAATGCATCTGCTCCTATTCATATTGTAATTGCACAGTTAGAAATGTACTGTAGCAACAGTCTTCGCACAATTTACAAGTGAAAGAGCACTGTCTGGGGAAGGACACAGAAGTCCAATCCTACACTACCATTCAAAGGTTTGGGGTCACTTAGAAATATCCTTGATTTTGAAAGAAAAGCACATTTTTGGTCCATTAAAATAACATCAATTGATCAGAAGTACAGTGTAGACGTTGTTAATGTTGTAAATTAGTATTGTAGCTGGAAACGGCAGATTTTTTATGGAATATCTAAATATCACACAGAGGCCCTTTATCAGCAACTATCACTCCTGTGTTCCAATGGCACATTGTGTTAGCTAATCCAAGTTTATCATTTTAAAAAGTCTAATTGATCATTAGAAAAACCTTTTGCAATTATGTTAGCACAGCTGAAAACTGTTGGTCTGATTAAAGAAGCAATAAAACTGGCCTTCCTGAGACGAGTTGAGTATCTGGAGCATCAGCATTTGTGTGTTTGATTTCAGGCTCAAAAGGGCCAGAAACAAAGAACTTTCCTCTGAAACTCGTCAGTCTATTCTTGTTTTGTGAAATTACGGATATTCCATGTGAGAAATTGCCAAGAAACTGAAGAACTCGTACAACGCTGTGTACTACTCCCTTCACAGAACAGCGCAAACTGGCTCTAACCAGAATCGAAAGAGGAGTGGGAGGCCCCGGTGCACAACTGAGCAAGAGGACAAGTACATTAGTTTCTAGTTTGAGAAACAGACCCATAACAGGTCCTCAACTGGCATCTTCATTAAATAGTACCCACAAAACACCAGTCTCAACATCAACAGTGAAGAGGTGACTCCGGGATGCTGGCCTTCTAGGCAGAGTTCCTCTGTCCAGCGTCTGTGTTCTTTTGCCCATCTTAATCTTTTTTTTTATTGGCCAGTCTGAGATATGGCTTTTTCTTTGCAACTCTGCCTAGAATGCCAGAATCCCGGAGTCACCTCTTCACTGTTGATGTTGACACTGGTGTTTTGCGGGTAACGTGCCATTGGAACACAGGAGTGATGGATTCTGATAATGGGCCTCTGTACACCTATATACATATTACATTTTAAAAATCTGCCTTTTCCAGCTACAATAGTCATTTACAACATGAACAATGTCTACACTTTATTTATTATTATTGTTTATTTATTAATTATTTATTACTGATCGATTTGTTGTTATTTTAATGGACTCAAAAATGTGCTTTTCTTTCAAAAACAAGGACATTTCTAAGTGACCCCAAACTTTTGAAAGGTAGTGTACAGTGGGGCAAAAAAAGTATTTAGTCAGCCACTAATTGTGCAAGTTCTCCCGCTTAAAAAGATGAGAGAGGCCTGTAATTTTCATCATAGGTACACTTCAACTATGACAGACAAAATTAGAAAAAAAATCCAGAAAATGACATAGGATTTTTAATGAATTTATTTGCAAATGATGGTGGAAAATAAGTATTTGGTCAATAACAAAAGTTTATCTTAATACTTTGTTATATACCCTTTGTTGGCAATGACAGAGGTCAAATGTTTTCTGTAAGTCTTCACAAGTTTTTCACACACTGTTGCTGGTATTTTGGCCCATTCTTCCATGCAGATCTCCTCTAGAGCAGTGATGTTTGGGGGCTGTTGCTGGGCAACACAGACTTTCAACTCCCTCCAAAGATTTTCTATGGGGTTGAGATCTGGAGACTGGCTAGGCCACTCCAGGACCTTGAAATGCTTCTTACGAAGCCACTCCTTTGTTGCCCGGGCGGTGTGTTTGGGATCATTGTCATGCTGAAGGACCCAGCCACATTTCATCTCCAATGCCCTTGTTGATGGAAGGAGGTTTTCACTCAAAATCTCACGATACATGGCCCCATTCATTCTTTCCTTTACACATTTCAGTCGTCCTGGTCTCTTTGCAGAAAAACAGCCCCAAAGCATGATGTTTCCACCCGCATGCTTCACAGTAGGTATAATGGTCTTTGGATGCAACTCAGCATTCTTTGTCCTCCAAACACGACGAGTTGAGTTTTTACCAAAGAGTTATATTTTGGTTTCATCTGACCATATGACATTCTCCCAATCTTCTTCTGGATCATCCAAATGCTCTCTAACAAACTTCAGATGGGCTTGGACATGTACCTGCTTAAGCAGGGGGACACATCTGGCACTGCAGGATTTGAGTCCCTGGCGGCGTAGTGTGTTACTGATGGTAGGCTTTGTTACTTTGGTCCCAGCTCTCTGCAGGTCATTCACTAGGTCCCCCCGTGTGGTTCTGGGATTTTTGCTCACCGTTCTTGTGATCATTTTGACCCCACAGGGTGAGAACTTGCGTGGAGCCCCAGATCGAGGGAGATTATCAGTGGTCTTGTATGTCTTCCATTTCCTAATAATTGCTCCCACAGATTTCTCCAAACCAAGCTGCTTACCTATTGCAGATTCAGTCTTCCCAGCCTGGTGCAGGTCTACAATTTTGTTTCTGGTGTCCTTTGACAGTTCTTCAGTCTTGGCCACAGTGGAGTTTGGAGTGTGACTGTTTGAGGTTGTGGACAGGTGTCTTTTATACTGATAACAAGTTCAAACAGGTGCCATTAATACAGGTAATGAGTGGAGGACAGAGGAGCCTCTTGAAGAAGAAGTTACAGGTCTGTGAGAGCCAGAAATCTTCCTTGTTTGTAGGTGACCAAATACTTATTTTCCACCATAATTTGCAAATAAATAAATTAAGAATCCTACAATGTGATTTTCTGGATTTCTTTCTCATTTTGTCTGTCATAGTTGAAGTGTACCTATGATGAAAATTACAGGCCTCTCTCATCTTTTTAAGTGGGAGAACTTGCACAATTGGTGGATGACTAAACACCTTTTTGCCCCACTGTATATGTAAGTGGATACCTCTTAAAAATGGACGCTCTGTGTACCAGACGGGTGCACATGTCTCATTGATGACATGTATCGGTGTGAGCAAGAGAGGAATAAATGAAAGAGAGAGGAGAGAAAGGAAAGGAAGAGAAAGACAGCGAAGGCCCATGTCCATAATGTTTGATCGGTAGATAGTGTGCCACAGGGCTACAGTTGTTTGCATGGCCACTGCAGGATAACACACCCAACATGGGGGAAGTGGGTGAGGAGTGTGTGGTGGTCTGTCTGACTGAGGGAAACCTTACATGTCCACACGTAGCCCCTGTATCCTGAACTCGCAGTCTGCTGGCCTGCCCTTTGTGGCCTTGTCTATGGGATCAGTTTATGTAACAAGGATGTCTCAACGTTATCTTGAATTCACATACTAATGTTAACCCACTCCCATATCCAGGGTTGCCACCCATGGGGCATGAGCGATGGTGTCATTAACTAACTTTCAATGACAGCCTAGGAACAGTGGGTTAACTGCCTGTTCAGGGGCAGAATGACAGATTTGTACCTTGTCGGCTCGGAGATTTGAACTAGTCCAACGCTCTAACCACTAGGCTACCCTGCCGCCCCGTCATAATGAAACAATGAGTATATATTTGGCGGATCTCTTAAAGTTATTGTGCCACTTGGCAAGAAGAGATATTATGGAATAAATAGGACATGAATGCATTTTCTTAGAGTACATATCAGATTGACTCTATCTTTTACATTCAAAGTTAAGTAAAATGCCAGACTAATCTTGAAAAAGTAAAACCTTTGAACACAGGACAAGCCATTTTAGGGAACTTTTCTCTCCTTTGTTAACTCAATTTCTGATAGTAAAATACATAATACTCTTGAGACCTAGAACTGACCTCTTTAAAGGCCCAGTGCAGTCAACGACATGATTTTGCTGTGTTTTATATACATTTCCACACTATGGAATAATACTGTGAAATTGTGAAAATGCAGCTAGCTCTCACAGACTCACGTCAGAATTAGACGTTCATATAGATATATATATCTCAAACATCACATATCGAAGTTGTTGGAAATGTCAAATTTCAAAGTGTATAACGTTACGGTCATGCATTAACTCCGAATGGTTAAGGTAAGGGTTAAGGTTTGGGGTAGGCTTACAACAAAAATCTCAACATATACTTTCTATCGCTTGATTTGAACTTGCAGCCTTTGGTATCAGAGGCAGACTGTGCACAGTAACTCCGAAGGGTTAAGGTTTGGGATAGGCTTACAAAATATATATTTTTAAATCATTTCTATCCCTCGATTCAAATTTGCAGCCTTTAGAATCAGAGGCAGATGGTTAAGGTTTGGGATAGGCTTAAAACAATAATCTCCAAAACAACTTTCTATTGCTCAATTCGAATTTGCAACCTTTGGAATCAGAGGCAGACTGTTAACAGTAACTCCGAAGGGTTAAGGTTTGGGATAAGCTTAAAACAAAAATCAAAATAACAACTTAATATCGCTCGTTTCGAAATTGCAACCTTTTGAATCAGAGGCAGATGGTTACGTCCCTAGTGGCTGGTTTCCACGTCATCTCCCGACGTCCTCAGAAAATTATGCTAATGCCCTTTAATGTAAAAGTTGCTTGGAAAGACCAACATTTCAGTCTGTTGTGGTGGGATGGAGTTTTGGCCTGCTTGGTTACATCATCAGGCGGTAAATTAGTTAATAGACCAATAAGAAAGACGGTTCCTCTGCCAACAACAGCTAGTTTTCAGTTTTCACCTCCCCACTCAAGACCACTCCCAGACAGTCCTAGCAAAATTCTTGTTTGTCAAATAACTCTTTGTTAGGGAACCATTTTAGTTCATGAAATGCATTAACTACCTCTTAGAGGCTGCATGGTTATGTAATATGTAGAATATGCTATTAATCTCTATTACCTTTTGGGCTCTAGATGAATTTCATCGTGAGAACCCCTAAAACACATCTACTTTAGATACAGCACCCTTACAGTATATTCCAAATTACAGCTACTCCTATAGGAAAGCTGACCTCTCTCAATGACGGATGATCTTCCCCTGTTTTCACTGTACTGTAACGTATTTTAGCTCCCTTGGTGAGGAGGTGCTTACAGTCAGTGCAATGCTTTCATAACAGTTTATATTTCTGACATCGTAAAAGCTACAGATCACACTACTGGGTCTAGGGAGACATAGTTGAGATAGATTGTAAACCATCAACTGCCAGTCTGGAACAACAGTAAGGTCACTGAGAGGTCATTGAGAGGTAGAATATGTTTGAACATTGTTTTAGCTGGAGTATATCATCTCTGGACAGCCAAGGGAATACATTTCCCAGAACATGGGGCAATTACAGTACGATCACACAGAAATTACTTGGCTTCTAAGTGTCAGCCCCATGTTACATAATGGCCTCCAATTTAGGCCTTATTATGTTGATAAATCAGAACTATTACCAGATACGCTTCTTCTTCATCTGTTTCTGCATGGATGGATCACTTGATGTGAAAGATAAGAAAGATTACTTCACAGTAATTCACGGTATCTGATCAATCCAACCCAGTACCACTCTTCAAATTTCTGCCCGTGTACAGTAGCATATGTCATCTTCGCAACCATGTGTGTGGATCAACCTCTTGTATTAACATTGGCTGATTTATTGTCGTTACCTGCTAATGTCATCACCTTCAAAAGCACTCAGAGCAGGTGATGATTTCCCCAAGGTTGTAGGGTTCAACTCAACTAGCCTAATTAATTTCACAATTAATATCTGCATGAACAACTAGGATTAATATGGTTTATGGTGCATGTTGGAACAAGCCCTGTAAGCTTTTATAGTGGGGACACGTAATGTTTACATTCTGTCAAGGTTGTTGATAGTAGGAATAACATCATGTAAAGATGACAGAATAGAGTAGAATGTTGAAGCCGATTGAGTTCTGTAGAAAGGAACATTATGGGTGACCACTGGTCAGAGGCAGTAAATCACAGGAAGTCTCCAGCTGTATAGGCTCAGAGTAATATTCGTGTCTGGTGATCTGGTGAGCGGCCCAACCAGGAACAGATGTGTGGACCCTGACCCCTATCAAACCCATACCACACCCCCTCATCAGCTGCACACTGCAGCCTCTGCCACCAGCGTCACATTCATGGGCCCTGTGAGATTGCAGCACAACAATCCAATTTCCTGTGAAATCACAAGAGGATAATGGTTTAAAGGACTGTATAGTAGGAACTGAGAAATGGTTGAAAAGAACAAAAAAGCACTTAATCAAGTTTAAAGTAGATCATATTCATTTTCTGTGAATTGATCATCTGTTCCGCCATGCACAGAATACAGAATGAATAATACAGCTGCAAGAGACAACTGGGATCCAAGGTAAACACATGCAAAAACCACAGGCTGTTTGTGACTAACTGTACTCTTCAAGTCTTCGTTACCCAGTATGTTTACTTGGCAACCAGGTCCAATGGGTCTGTGAATGATGATCATATTAGAATACATTTACTTGCCTTAACTGAGATCTGATGCTGTAAAAAAATATATAGTACTATTATCTAGCAGACCTACTATAGTCCCAGCTAACTGTTGTGCTGTAAAGCTATTAAGTTATGTCTTTAAACTGGTCATCTGTAAAGCAGGTCACAACCATGCCTCTGGAGAACGCCTGGCATGTATCCTAGAATGAAGATAGAACGGATAGAAATGAACATACGCATTCATAAAGATGTATGAAGTCACTAAGAATTGGTGAGAAACACAGGAATATGATGAGGAGAGGAATGGGTGATTACTAGTCCACAACTGGGAATCTTGATAGGGATGAATGGTTGATTATAACTAGATATTGGATAGACATGTCTGTAAAATTAGGGTACAAAACCAGTGTTAAGTTTATAAATTACATTGCAGCTATACCTGCAAGCTACACCACAAATCTGTTGTTTACAGTGGAACAATAATCCTGTTATTGCAGGTCCTGTGAAAAGTTTTTTCCCACTTCTTCGACTCATGATGAAATATGAACCTGCAGTTGCCATAGCTACCATCTTCACTGAGCCATGTTGGTGAAAGTGTGTGATTGATAGAGAGAGGGGGGGGGGAGAAAGAGAGAGAACGAGAGAGGGAGAGAAAGAGAGAGAGAGAGAGAGAGAGAGAGAGAGAGAGAGAGAGAGAGAGAGAGAGAGAGAGAGAGAGAGATAAAGAGCGAGAGCACAGCGGGGAGGGGTTATGGAGGGCATTTGTCATCTGCCTTGCTCGGGGGTCTTTCTTGTCCATCAATCCATCCATCATGCTGAATGTGGTCAAGTGTGTTGATTTACAGTGACACTCTCAGGGCATCCCAGTGCCAGCCAGGCTTGGAGAGCAGGGCAGACAGACAGAATGACAGAGGCCCCATCAATGCTCCTTTTATTGTCTGACAAAGGCTCACACAACCACAGTGTTCTTCTAATGAGGGATCCTCTCCTTCTGGGCCATCCAAAGGGAATTCTTCCTGAGCACCCTGCCAACTCTAAAGAGAGAGAGACTATAATTCACATACTGTAGAGCAAGGGAACTCTCTCAGCTCCCCACCAAAACTCCAAATGGTTTGCTATTCCAAAAGGTCCCTATCATCTTGAAGATAATGCAGAATTTGTATTATTAGGATAATACCTTATGATGTTATTGGACGGTGCTACAATAATGTGTGCTGTTGTGTAGGATAATGTAATGATGACGCTTGCACATGCATTACACAACAACAAGTAGAATACACATCACCTAACCCTCCCCTGTGTCCAGGCACAGAGGGATTTCGGTTAAAAACAATTCAGTTTCAAACCCCACGGAAGCTTATTAGCTAAAACACAGTCTTTTGCTTGTTGTCTATGTTGTTGATTTGGTATGTTTATTTGTAAAAAAGACAAATCTTGTGGTTCATTAGAAGCTAATTTTGAGTACAGGACCAGGTGTGAAGTGATGTTTGTCAGCGTTTCAAACACACCTCTCTCAGGGGCATGCATGAAGTCAATGGCTGCAGTGGAAAATAAAGGGAATGACATTTCCATTCCAATGGGCTAACTATGTGCCTGTTTCAGTGTCGTTACTTCTGATAATCTAACATTTTGACATGAAATCAGAGCTTGTTCGTTTTGTTAAAAATATATTCAAACCAGTTGCATTTGGCAGAGTTTGGTAGAGTTTGGTAGAGTTAAAGTACTAGTCTCACTAGCCATGCTCCCTCTCCCCATGCTCCCACTCCCCATGCTCCCTCTCCCCATGCTCCCACTCCCCATGCTCCCTCTCCCCATGCTCCCTCTCCCCATGCTCCCTCTCCCCATGCTCCCTCTCCCCATGCTCCCACTCCCCATGCTTCCTCTCCCCATGCTCCCTCTCCCCAATGCTCCCGCTCCCCATGCTCCCTCTCCTCATGCTCCCTCTCCCCATGCTCCCACTCCCCATGCTCCCTCTCCCCATGCTCCCTCTCCCCATGCTCCCACTCCCCATGCTCCCTCTCCCCATGCTCCCTCTCCCCATGCTCCCACTCCCCATGCTCCCTCTCCCCATGCTCCCTCTCCCCATGCTCCCACTCCCCATGCTCCCTCTCCCCATGCTCCCTCTCCCCAGGCTCCCACTCCCCATGCTCCCACTCCCCATGCTCCCTCTCCCCATGCTCCCTCTCCCCATGCTCCCACTCCCCATGCTCCCTCTCCCCATGCTCCCTCTCCCCATGCTCCCACTCCCCATGCTCCCTCTCCCCATGCTCCCTCTCCCCATGCTCCCACTCCCCATGCTCCCTCTCCCCATGCTCCCTCTCCCCATGCTCCCTCTCCCCAGGCTCCCACTCCCCATGCTCCCACTCCCCATGCTCCCTCTCCCCATGCTCCCTCTCCCCATGCTCCCACTCCCCCAGTCAGCTGATAACACTGGCTTCTCTGTAATAATGTTCTAAGAACCTCCCTCTCTTTACACCATGGCAGAGAGGAGATTAGAGTAGAGAGGAGACCCCACCCTCTGACTCAGCCAGACCTGATAGACTGAGAGGCAGGCAGACTGAGGTCAGGTCTAAAGGGTCAGGGGAGGAGAGATGCCATCTTCACCATGTATTGCATTTTTCAAAAATGTACACTTGTTAACTCTGCATGGGAATGGAGGTAGGCATGTCCTCAGGTAGTCAGGAAATAGCAATGAACTTAAACTTAGAATATTGAGTCATGAGTTGTCACTTTTTAATGCATCTCATACACAAAAATACTTGTTAGTTGAAAGAGTTACATGTGGTATGTGACTTTAGGAGGCTGTGCTCAAGACAGTGACTGTGACCTCTAAATAAGAGAGTAAGCCACTTTCAGCTATACACAAAACAGTAAGGTCCTGCATTTGTTTATTTTCTAAATAGGGAATTTATATGGCCCCTTTAGAGCTGCATTTTACTTCCCTTCAAAGTTGATGACCTTCATCCAAAGGACACACAATATTGTAACATTTCTCCAAGGGTTCTTTGTATTCCAAGCTCAGCACATTGGTGAAGCTTGAATAAGCGTATAAGCTTAAGACAGGAAAACCTGTAATATATTGTCAATGTGTTCTGACTTATCCCACATATGATTTCTGATGACTGTTGAAACAGGCTGCAGCGGCAATATTTCTGTAACCAATTTGTGTAGTAGACATCTGGACCAGGGCCGCCAGCAAACGTATGGCGAGCAGGCATTTGCCTCAGTACTTTTCAGCAGGGATGTTTTTTTTTATTTGATTTTATTGTCACAAAAACATTAAAAAGATAGTCAAAGTACTGTTTTTTTTTGACGGACTTGTCTTGCCTCATGATTCGTTAGCTTGTGCAAAATTAGTAGCCTATGTCATTCTCATCGGCGTGCTGCAGGGTTTTGGTTAGATGGAGTACAGTTACGGTCAATAGTGATTTTACGTAGCAGGTTAGGAGAATTAACGAAATAGATGAGGCTAATTAGGTTAAGGTTAGGAAAGTGGTAGGTGAGCTAAAATGCCACATGCTAAAAATCTACTGCTTTTGCAACGGCCCAGTGTAGCTCTTATGTTAGCCTACTGGAATTCTTTGCAGTTTGGATGTTTTTAGTTTAAAAAATCCCCTGCCTAATGGGGAAACCACAGACAGAGCAGACTCAACTTGCCAGGCTGCCATAAATGCTATGAATTGTCTGTCTTACACTTAAACAATGGGGGTGTAAAATATCAGTTTTAGGCTCACTGGAATTCTTTACAATTTAATTGTAAAACCCGACTGCTCAGTTCACTTGCACCAGACAGTAGGTAAACAATTATGGTCCCATCAGGAGAAAAAAAAGTCACCCACCACTTTGGGACCTGGTGTGCCAGCCTAATATTGTAAATGTAAATCTGGTACAGGCCCAAATCCCCATCATTTGCATGAAGAAAAGAAAGAAGGGAAAGAGAATGCAGATCGAATCTGTAGGCTAGCGAGTAAACTCCCACTGCCATCCGTCCTACTTGCAAACATGCAATCATTGGAAAATAAAATTGACGACGTCGTCCCCACAGTGACCGTACATACATATCCCAACCAGAAGCCATGCAACATCCTCATCGAGCTAAAGGCTAGAGCTGCCGCTTTCAAGGAACGGGACACTAACCTGGACTCTTATAAGAAATCTCACTATGCCCTCAGACGAACCATTAAACAAGCAGTGTGTCAATACAGGATTAAGATTGAATCCTACTACACCGGCTCTGACGCTCATTGGATGTGGCAGGGAAAGAGAATGCAGAGAGAATATTTTCCAATGATTGCATTTTCGCAAGTAGGACGGATGGCAGTGGGAGTTTACTCGCTAGCCTACAGATTCTCAGGACGGATGGCAGGGGGAGTTTACTGGCTAGCCTACAGATTCTCAGGACGGATGGCAGTGGGAGTTTACTCGCTAGCCTACAGATTCTCAGGACGGATGGCAGGGGGAGTTTACTCGCTAGCCTACAGATTCTCAGGACGGATGGCAGGGGGAGTTTACTCGCTAGCCTACAGATTCTCAGGACGGATGGCAGGGGGAGTTTACTCGCTAGCCTACAGATTCTCAGAAGGCAGCCCGATCTGCATTCTCTTTTCCTTCTTTCTTCTCTTCTTGCAAATGATGGGGATTTGGGCCTGGTCCCGGGAGAGCAGTATATCCTTCTTGTCGGACTCGTTAAAAGAAAAAGCTTCTTCCAGTTCGTGGTAAGTAATCGCTGTTCTGATGTCCAGAAGTTATTTTTGGTCATAATAGACGGTAGCAGCAACATTATGTGCAAAATAAGTTAAAAAATAGATTACAAACAATGGAAAAAAAATAACAAAATAGCACAATTGGTAAGGAGCATGTAAAACGTTAGCCATCTTCTCCGGCGCCATCTTGACAATGCACCTTTTCCTCTCTACCCTGATTTCATGAGGGCAATAAAGACAGAAACAGCTTGAGAGGCGGAATCTCTATACTATCTCAACTTTCAGTGCTTACTACCCACATGTAACGGTTCTCTTGTGGTGAAGGAGAGTCGGACCAAAATGCAGCGTGTAGATTGCGATCCATGTTTTAATAAACAAACGTAACACGAATCTAAATACAAACACTGCAAAAAACAATAAACGTAACGAAAACCGAAACAGCCTATACTTGTGTACACTAACACATAGACAGGAACAAGGACACTAAGGACAATCACCCACGACAAACTCAAAGAATATGGCTGCCTAAATATGGTTCCCAATCAGAGACAACGATAAACACCTGCTTCTGATTGAGAACCACTCCAGACAGCCATAGACTTTGCTAGATCACCCCACTGGCTACAATCCCAATATATACACACCACATACAAAAACCCATGCCACACCCTGGCCTGACCCAATACATGAAGATAAACACAAAATACTTCGACCAGGGCGTGACACCACAAACTTGAGCCTCAGTTTAGATACAACGGCTCTGACGCTCATTGGATGTGGCAGGGTTTGAAAACTATTACGGATTACAAACATAAACGCAGATGCGAGCTGCCCTGTGACACGAGCCAACCAGACGAGCTAAATGCCTTTTATTTAAAAAAAAATGTGAGGTAAGCAAGACTGAAGCATGCACGAGAGCACCAGCTATTCTGAATGACTGTGTGATAATGCTCTCAGTAGCCGATGTAAGCAAGACCTTTAAACTTTCACAAAATCGCAAGGCCAGATGGGTTACCAGGACATGTACTCAAAGCATGCGCGGACCAACTGGCAAATGTCTTCAATGATATCTTCAACCTCTCCCGGACTGAGTCTGTAATACCTACATGTTTCAAGCAGACCACCATAGTCCCTGTGCCCAAGGAAGTGAAGGTAACCTGCCTAAATGATTACCGCCCCGTAGCACTCATGTGAGTAGCCATATTTAATTTTTATTTACATTTTTTTTATTTCACCTTTATTTAACCAGGTAGGCTAGTTGAGAACAAGTTCTCATTTGCAACTGCAACCTGGCCAAGATAAAGCATAGCAGTGTGAACAGACAACACAGAGTTACACATGGAGTAAACAATTAACAAGTCAATAACACAGTAGAAAAAAGGGGGAGTCTATATACAATGTGTGCAAAAGGCATGAGGTAGGCGAATAATTACAATTTTGCAGATTAGCACTGGAGTGATAAATGATCAGATGGTCATGTACAGGTAGAGATATTGGTGTGCAAAAGAGCAGAAAAGTAAATAAATAAAAACAGTATAAAAACAGTATGGGAATGAGGTAGGTGAAAATGGGTGGGCTATTTACCAATAGACTATGTACAGCAGCAGCGATCGGTTAGCTGCTCAGATAGCTGATGTTTGAAGTTGGTGAGGGAGATAAAAGTCTCCAACTTCAGCGATTTTTGCAATTCGTTCCAGTCACAGGCAGCAGAGTACTGAACGAAAGGCGGCCAAATGAGGTATTGGCTTTAGGGATGATCAGTGAGATACACCTGCTGGAGCGCGTGCTACGGATGGGTGTTGCCATCGTGACCAGTGAACTGAGATAAGGCGGAGCTTTACCTAGCATGGACTTGTAGATGACCTGGAGCCAGTGGGTCTGGCGACGAATATGTAGCGAGGGCCAGCCGACTAGAGCATACAAGTCGCAGTGGTGGGTGGTATAAGGTGCTTTAGTGACAAAATGGATGGCACTGTGATAGACTGCATCCAGTTTGCTGAGTAGAGTGTTGGAAGCCATTTTGTAGATGACCTCGCCAAAGTCGGGGATCGGTAGGATAGTCAGTTTTACTAGGGTAAGCTTGGCGGCGTGAGTGAAGGAGGCTTTGTTGTGGAATAGAAAGCCGACTCTTGATTTGATTTTCGATTGGAGATGTTTGATATGAGTCTGGAAGGAGAGTTTGCAGTCGAGCCAGACACCTAGGTACTTATAGATGTCCACATATTCAAGGTCGGAACCATCCAGGGTGGTGATGCTAGTCGGGCATGCGGGTGCAGGCAGCGATCGGTTGAAAAGCATGCATTTGGTTTTACTAGCGTTTAAGAGCAGTTGGAGGCCACGGAAGGAGTGTTGTATGGCATTGAAGCTCGTTTGGAGGTTAGATAGCACAGTGTCCAATGACGGGCCGAAAGTATATAGAATGGTGTCGTCTGCGTAGAGGTGGATCAGGGAATCGCCCGCAGCAAGAGCAACATCATTGATATATACAGAGAAAAGAGTCGGCCCGAGAATTGAACCCTGTGGCACCCCATAGAGACTGCCAGAGGACCGGACAGCATGCCCTCCGATTTGACACACTGAACTCTGTCTGCAAAGTAATTGGTGAACCAGGCAAGGCAGTCATCCGAAAAACCGAGGCTACTGAGTCTGCCGATAAGAATATGGTGATTGACAGAGTCGAAGGCCTTGGCAAGGTCGATGAAGACGGCTGCACAGTACTGTCTTTTATCGATGGCGGTTATGATATCGTTTAGTACCTTGACTGTGGCTGAGGTGCACCCGTGACCGGCTCGGAAACCAGATTGCACAGCGGAGAAGGTACAGTGGGATTCGAGATGGTCAGTGACCTGTTTGTTGACTTGGCTTTCGAAGACCTTAGATAGGCAGGGCAGGATGGATATAGGTCTGTAACAGTTTGGGTCCAGGGTGTCCCCCATTTGAAGAGGGGGATGACTGCGGCAGCTTTCCAATCCTTGGGGATCTCAGACGATATGAAAGAGAGGTTGAACAGGCTGGTAATAGGGGTTGCGACAATGGCGGCGGATAGTTTCAGAAATAGAGGGTCCAGATTGTCAAGCCCAGCTGATTTGTACGGGTCCAGGTTTTGCAGCTCTTTCAGAACGTCTGCTATCTGGATTTGGGTAAAGGAGAACCTGGAGAGGCTTGGGCGAGGAGCTGCGGGGGGGGGGGCGGAGCTGTTGGCCGAGGTTGGAGTAGCCAGGCGGAAGGCATGGCCAGCCGTTGAGAAATGCTTATTGAAGTTTTCGATAATCATGGATTTATCGGTGGTGACCGTGTTACCTAGCCTCAGTGCAGTGGGCAGCTGGGAGTAGGTGCTCTTGTTCTCCATGGACTTCACAGTGTCCCAGAACATTTTGGAGTTGGAGCTACAGGATGCAAACTTCTGCCTGAAGTAGCTGGCCTTAGCGTTCCTGACTTCCCTGAACAGTTGCATATCGCGGGGACTATTCGATGCTATTGTAGTCCGCCACAGGATGTTTTTGTGCTGGTCGAGGGCAGTCAGGTCTGGAGTGAACCAAGGGCTGTATCTGTTCTTGGTTCTGTATTTTTTG